>NW_020897750.1:0-72349 GCF_003984885.1 Neopelma chrysocephalum
AGGAAGCATAATTCAATGGAAATACATTATGTATAGAATCTTCGGAAACAAATATAAGAACTGAAAGGATTATGTGATGCTTTGATACTATACTGCCAAAAGGCCTTAAATGAGGCATGTGAAATTAAATTGCAAGAATAGGTTTTTCTGTCATAATGACACAATTGCAAAAAAAAAAAGAATAAAAAGCTACATGCCTGCTTTTTTTATGTAAGAAACAGTAACTTGACTTAGTATATTATAGGAAGATGTGTGGTTAAGATCCTCTTTTGCTCAGCATGTGCTTTGTTTTAATGTACTTTTGCCAGCAGGATCTGTGTGTACACAAAGCATTCAGAAAAGACTGTGTAGCTAACAAAGGTGCAAGTTAGGATGTGCCATGCTGAAGGTAGAACCGTTGTGAAAAATCATCCTGGTACATTTTAGTTCTTCCCCTTTTCAGAATGATGCCATTGCTACCAAGTTGCTTCCTTGAAAGTCAAGGACATGCTGCTTTTGTTTTAGTTTTTGTTTGGATAGCTTTTCGCTTTAACTACTGGTGGTTCTTAATCCTTTACTGAAGGCAGTGGTGGGTGTTTGTGCCCTTGTCATTTGCTACAGGTGGAAAAGGGACGGAAGCGGCAATAAAGTTGCTCATCCAGTTACTGGCAAAAACATCTTGCAGTTCGTGGCTATCAAGAGGAGAGACTGTGGGGAGTGGGCCATTCCAGGGGTAAGGGCAAAGCTCCAGAGACATTGACATCTCCCCCCACTGGTGAGGCCATGAGGCAATAACTGGCATGTGTTTGATAGAAGAATGCTTTTTGATGAATGACCTGGTGTTGCAGTAGTGAGGAGAAATGCTCCTTGAACTAACTTTGCCCAGGCATCAGCTGGCATGCCTTCTGATGTTTCTGCATTGCAAAGTGGTATTCCTGTTTAAATCTACCCATGTCTTGCTCAATGCAGGCACAGTTGATTCCACTGCAGGTTTTGAAGGACATATGTGCTTGATCTTTACAGCTGACTGTAAAGTTCCTCCCGTGTCCAGAGTATGATGCAGGTGGATGTAATATACTAAGAGCTGGGAGTTACAGCAAGTGAAATCTGAGGGATTGAAAAAAATCACCTTTTTTCTTTTTCTCCCTCTAAGGGGATGGTGGACCCAGGGGAGAAGATCAGCGCTACCCTGAGGCGGGAATTTGGGGAGGAGGCCTTGAACTCTTTGCAGAAATCACCCGAGGAGAAAGCAAAATTGGAGAAGCAGCTCCACAAGCTGTTCAGCCAGGAACACTTTGTGGTGAGCTCTGGATCTCTTGTGATAGCCCCTTGAGCAATGCATGTAACTCAGGTTATGGAACTTGAGAAAGTGTAGCTGAAACGAAAATAAGTTATGTTGCTCAGGTTCTCATGGTGTAGGAAATGGAAGGGACTGTTGAAAACACACTGTAAGGGCAAATGTGTCAGAGGAAAGGAAAAAAATCTTAGTGATTCCACCTTGTTTGTTGTGATGCTGAGCTTATTTTGGTTTGTTTGGGGCCTTAGGTGTACCGAGGATATGTGGATGACCCTCGTAACACTGATAATGCCTGGATGGAGACAGAGGCTGTGAACTATCATGATGAAACAGGTGAGTATCTCCATGTATGCTCTTAGTTGCCTTTTACTTCATATACTTGTTTGAAATTGGGACCTATGTTGAGCTGAGAATGGCAGTGAAATTGGGGAACATGCAAGTCAGGTGTAAAATGTGGGACTAGATTCTTAGAATGATCTGTTATCTTGGACTCTCATTTTTCACCTGCATGATACATCAATCTGGTCAGGTGTTTCTGACTTGTTAAGTCAGAGACTTCATATAGTGACATTTCCACTGAATTTTGAGTAGTAGATACCAGCTGTGAAGTTTCACATGTCTCTGGTCCTTGATTTATCAGCCCCCAGAAATGGGTGAAATCCTATATCTTTGGTCTTTGTTTCTAATGCAGAATTTAAAAGCATTTTCTTGGTTGTTGTCTATGAAGTCCTGGGACTCCTTTTTTAGAAACAGAGTAAAAACTTGGAGCATTTCAGAAGCCTTTCTGCATCTCTTCTTAAGTAGTATTTTTGATTTTGGGGCCTTTAGTAAAGTTTTAGTTATTCTGTTTTTTCATAAGTGCATATATGTTTCAGAATTCAGTTTTTCATGTAGAATAATACCTGAGAAAAGCAGCAGTCAAATGTTAGGCAAACAAACAAAAATCAAGGCAGAGGAATTGGCTAAACTTAGGGTAGTGAGTATGTGTTGTCCTGATGATTTCCAGTAACTTTTCGAGCTGCTGATGGTACCCTACGAGTGGTGACAAGGACTTACCACCACCTCTGCCTCAGATTTGCCTTAAAATAGTACAAGTATGAGAAAGGTTTCTGGCACAGAATCAGTGAGCGACATTTCTTTTTTCTCTGAGAAGAAGTTGAAGGTTGCTGCCTGTGAAGGAGCATTGTGGAAGAGGGAACTGATAAGATTTGAGAAGAAAAAGCAAGAAGAAAAGATACAATAGCATGTCCTAACTCTTTTTTTGTGAACAGGTGAGACAATGGATAATTTGCCTCTGGAAGCAGGTGATGATGCTGGAGTAGTGAAGTGGATTGACATCAGTGAGAAGCTTGAGCTTTATGCAAGTCATAGCTACTTCATTAAGCTTGTGACTGAGAAACGGGGAGCCCACTGGAGTGAGGATCCTGGACCTGAGTGCCATGAGTGATGTCAATGAGGAACTGACAGACATCAAGAGAAGAATATGTTTTCCAGCCTTGAAACAGATGTCATTGTCATTTTGAGAAGAAATTCAGTGAAAATTCCATGAAATTCAGCTGGAAAAAACAATGGACAGTGATAAATAGAAGGTTTTTCAGAGACTTGAGATTGCTTCTTTGATTTCTTAGCTAGTGTGAAATGAGATGAAGGAGGAGTTCTGACCTTGCTTTGCTTCCTTGTCTTCGTTATTTGCAGCTGTTTCATCATATCTGCAGATCTACACAGCCACACTGGGATTCTGACTGGTGGTAGTTCAGAAGCTGTTCACTTTAGTTCTGTATTTTTGCACTGATTCCTTGTCAGGAATGAATCCTTAAGGGATGTGAGACTTGTAGGATAACCTGGAAAATGACTTAATTTAAGTGCTACATAATAAAGTGAAGTTTCTTTTTTGAATCGTTTCACTTGACATGTCTTTACAGTGATTTTCCATTTTGAGAGATTGGTTTTCACGTTTAATTACTCTTTGTGGTATGGATGGTATTCACATCTGAATGTGTGACAGTGCCCCTGTGTAAAAAGGTAACTGTTGAAGGATGAAACTTGATGACTGATTTGGAGAGCTGGATTTTAAGGTCCCTCTTCCCACTGTTTATGGCAGTACAGCTGTTGGGGAGACTGTACCATAAACAGAATCGTTGGAAAGAGCAGCCTTAAGGTATAATCTTGTGAATTGTGCTGGGTTTTTAAGCCTTTAGGTAATGTAAGTTGCAGGCTGATGTGGGCCTTCTATGGCATTTATGCTGCTACCAGGAGCAGCACAACAGTTGCTGATGTTTCTCCCTGTGTTTTTATCAGTGAGTAATTGCTGTTAGTTGTCTTTATCTTTTCTTAAGAAAGACTGGGCAATGGAAGTGTGTGTCTTATAAAAGGAATATTTGTGGTGGGGTTTTTTCAACATAGTTATTCTGACTGTAATGTTTTGCACTTTAATGATGCTGGAGGAGTACTCAGGTGATAATACCTAGAGTACTGAAGCTGCTGAGTGAGATGCAGTGTACATACTTTCTTTTTCCAGAAGAAGTGGGATCTTGTGAATTAAAGTTACGGCTACCTGTTTAATCCAGCTGTGTACCAGCAGTGTACTTGCAGTTTGAGAGCTGTGCTTTCTGCCATCCAACTCTGTGCAGATTAAACAAAAAGCTAGTGAAAGAGTTCTTGAAAATAGCTATTGCAAATAAGTTTTCAACTGTGGTGCTTGCTTGATCCTTCTGTTTAGTGATCGTTTTACTAGTAAGTGTAACACATGTATCTGGGGAAAATTTTGTACAATTTCACTGTATCTTTTTCTGATACTTGGTTTGAGTGGAGCAGTGGTGAGTAGGTCAATCTCTTGTGATTTATCTTTGTGTGAACTCTATTTGATTGTTTTAAGGTGGCTGAGTCTTGGCTGCAGAAAGAGCAAATAAGCAACAGGCTGCAGTCAGGCAGAAAAAGTGCAGTCAAAACTACTTTTTCCCCATGACATTTGCTGTCCCAGTGAAAGGGTCTTTTCCAAATGGAATTGACACCAAGAATATGCTTTTGTACATGAAATCCAGGTTGTTTTATATACACTTCTGTGTGTTGTTACAGAATGTGAAGTGAGCAACAAGTCAGGCTCTTGGAAAAAGTGTCAATGGAACTGGTTTCGCTGGGAAATAACCCTTGGTTTGTTAAGTTCCTGTGTTAAATATAATCGTAGCTTGGGGACTTCCACTATTTAAGCTACCAAAATAGCATTTCTGAATCCCATATTCTTTTCATTGGAAAGGTGACATGGTTCAGGTGAAATGTGTTTTCTGACCTTCCTTTGTAGGAATAGCACTTGGGGCTTCTTTGTTAAAGCAGAGCTTGATTGGAGTGTTTTCAGTGAAGTGCTTAAAAATAAAATCACAGAGTTGATGGGATTCAGGAATAATCTCATCCTGTCCTGATTTTTTTATGCTTCAGTTGTGCCTCTCTTGAGGCCAGCAAAAGATGGGAGATGGTGAAAGACATAGTTAGCATTTTTCCTTGGAAAAAAAAATGGTAGCACTAGTTGGTGCTTCTTGGGGATGAAGGAAGAATGTGTCTGCTAAGGAGAATAAGGAGGTGTTGGAGCTGTGATATCCTCTGCTGCTTGTGGTGGCGGATGTGTTGCTAAGCAGTCTTGATATGCATCCACACTCACCATGCTCATACAGAGTTTGTCAGCAGGAGTTCTGCTGTGTGTCATTGGTACTATTACTGTTGTGCTTCAAGAGGTAGGGGAAGAAGTATCTGAAAAGTGCTGATCTTCTTTACTGAATTTTGGGTTCAGGATTGGTGTGTATGATCTACCATTTCTTCTCCTCCTTTATGTCTGAAATGAAGTTTTCATTGAACCTTTCCACTGCCTTGGTACTTTTTCTTTAACAAAGTTCTGACAAAAACCATGTATCTAGGTAGACATTTTATTTGAGACTTCTATGCAGAATGTTAAGCTGACAATACAGTAAATAAAGGAAACAAGTCCCATTTCAGTGTATGGTAAAATCTAAATTCTATAATTCTACTGAAGAGTTTTGTGAACAGGTCAGTCTTTAGGTTAGTACTATTTATTGTTTCAGAGAGATCGTGGATACATACAGGGGCAAACACTGGTTGTTTAGCTATGAGCCAGTTGGAGTAGTTAAATCTTTCTGCTGTTAATGAATGTAGAAATCTTCTGCACTTGTGTTATTTGATAAGAATGCAGTGAACCTTACACCACATTTGTCTTGAAAGCTATGAAGCTGTTAGTAACAGAGATAGACAGGGTTCACATATTTCACCAGTTTTAGTGCAGCACTGGGAATCTGTTCAGCCAGGCTCAGAAAAGGAGATTTTCATTTATGTCTTCTGCAACAAAGAAGAAGAAAGCATTGTTGACATTTTATGCCAAAAAGGCATTTTTGTGCTGTATCACTATCAATAAATTGGTACACTAAAGTTTCAGAGGACTCATGTAGGGGAACACTGTCCCTGACAAAAAACAAGTATGGTTGCTGCTGTCATACTCAGGAGCCATTCATTTAGACCCTTCTTGATGGTGCTTTATTGTTTCTAGTGTTAGGTCTCCTTGATCTATTTGTGAGCCAAGAATGCCTTCCACCTCCCTCTTCACAAATGACTGACCCTGTGAATGAGCAAACACTGGCAACAGTATATGTGTATTAAGATAAGTTCTTGCAGCTTTTTTCCACCTGTGTATTGTGACTGCTAAATTGTCATCAGAAGAGCTGGAAAAATTCTGGGAACAGTGAAGCCTTTGTGTACCTGACCTCTGACCAGAATCAGCCTCCACTTAAAATTAGGGACTTACTAGTAGGATTTTGAACACGTATTCAGTCCTAATATTTAGCCAAATGCCTTCTGTCACATAACTCCTCTGGGATTAACCTGTTTAACCCTTGCTTAGTGGCTGGCAGTATTGTCCAGCTATCACTCAGGGCTAGATCAGAAGAAGGTAGATTGTGAAAGAATACCTTATGTTGAGTGCAGTAATCTCATAAATCTCAAATTACTATCATGACAGCTTCTGTTCAGCTGCTGCCTAATTCTGGAGATATCACCAGCACGGTAGTACCAAACTTTTTACTATCCTGCAGAAGTCTCAATGTGGATTGAGCTGAACCAAACATGTGCCTATCCTGTTTAGGATTTGGAAATTGTCCCTGCCTCTGCCTAAGCTTCCTGTTGCACGTAGTCTGGTGGGCACGTGTTGCAAGCGACAGATTAGGTGAAATAGCCTACAGTGTGGTGAAAGCATCTGCGTTGTGTATCGTAATCTAGAGTTTAATCAATCTCTACTTGGTCGGTGAAAGATCTTGGTTGTTTTCCCTACCTGGCTTGAGATCTTTAAATGCATTTTCAATCAATATGCTTTGACCACTGGTTTAAAAGTGCAAGCTCACTTAACCTTTCCTTTGGCACTGAAGGATAGAGTGTTTCTTGAGAGGCAGACCTTTTTCCTATCTTTATAAAAAAAATGTAGAACCTTGCCCCTTTTGCAGTCTTGTCATTACTGTTCCATTTTCCTCTCAGCACAGTAGCCATGAGCTTCTGGTTACAATTTCTTTGCCTCACGTTGTGGTCTGAGAATGTGCCTAGTCCTGATAGGAACATTTTATCAGGCACATCTGCCTGTTTGTTTATGTTTACCTTCTTTAATCCCAAAGCAGTGACACCATTCCTTCAATGCAATGAGTTTGTCTCGGTCTCCATCGCACTCCTGGAAGAAACGGGTTATGCAGTGTTCCATGGGAACAAGGGAGGCTCTCAAAGGTGCGAGCTCCGAGTGTGTTAATAATCTGAAAGAAAGAGCAGGTGTGTAGAGCTGTATTTCATTATTAAATCATCAGGATTATCAAAGATGATCTAAGCTGCTAGAAGACATCAACAGTGCCTTTATCAGAGACACCCCAGTAGATTCTGTTGTGGTGCTTCTGAAGTGAATCTGTCCCAGGTCATTATGATGATATATAATACTCAATAATCTGAAATGTTTTATCTGCTATTTGTTTGTTAAGTTTTGTTTTATCGAACAAGTATTACTTGTGTAGTAATTACTAGTATGACAAGTAGTGACTTGCTCAAAACTCATCAGTTACGGAGTTTTGCTGTTAATCCTCAGGAGATCAAGCTTGCTAAGGTACTTAGCTATGTTCGAAGACAGTGGGTGTGATTGTTGTGAGGTATTGAGAACCTAGAGCTTTGAAATATGGATCCCATCACCGAGTGATATGACCAAAAGCCTGAAATCTGGGTCATGTTCTCAGAAGCTGTGAGCTTCCTCTGAACTGTGACACTGGTGCTGTCTTACATACCTGCTCCTTAAACTGTGGTAGTAGTTGAGAACTGTGGGTACCTCACTAGTGAATTAGTACTGACAGGACTCTGTCCTTTGTACTTAGCCTGTTGCTCTTAGCTTCAGTAGTAACAGGATTTCTTCCTGGTTCAGGGCATTAGTAGCTATTAAGATTCTGTAGAATTTACAGTGTGATACAGGATTATGCAAGGCAAGAGGATAGCAAATTCTGACCTAAGACATTACTGCAGGAAAACAATGAGGGAAGAAGTTCTGTGTTAGAAAGAGGAGGATGCTGCCTTCTAAGATCTGAGGGACCGGTTCTATATGTACAGAATCCTTTGAGTGGTTTAGAGAATCAAAACAGCCCGAGTTTAAACAGCAAATCCGAACTGAGCCCACAAAGATTTTTTTTTTTTACCTGTCAACAGGGTGCTGATCAAGCTGATGAAACTGCCAGTGCACAGGATACACATACATGTGATAATTTTTCTCGAAGTCATGCAGGAGCAGCTCAACCGTGTGGTCACCAGCCACAAGGCGCTTGTCATTCTGGTAGATTTTTTTGACCTGAACACAATGCAGAAATTGTTATTTTTTGTTTAGGGATGAAGATCTGCCCTGAAGAGAACTATCCAGCAAGGAGGTGTTTGGGAGAAATGAAACTTGATAAAATACCACTGGGGAAATGGGGTTTAGTGTTTGTGACTATACACAGCATGAAAACCTTGCTTCAGGTAGACCAGGTGATTTTTGTTGCTGTCCCTGTCAACTTTGGTAGTAACTAGAAAGGAACTAAAATTCCTGTGGCTCAGTTGTCAGACCCAGCTAAATGGGGGCAGTAGCTTCAGGCTGGTAGGAGATTAAACCAGTTTAATCACATATTCTGTGGTAAGCAACTTCAGTTTTGGTGTGAAATAATCTCTGAAACCATCTAATTCATACCACTTAGTATGAGATATTCTGGGCATGTCCCTCTTAGTAAGTGTGTAAGTAGTCTTTGATGTTGCTCAAGCATGTTTTGTATAAACATGCTGTGACTTACTGCATGTACCTTCTACTTCAGAGTTAGAGCAGCCCAGGTCTTGGTTCAACTTAAACAATGGCTTTTTAGGCAGTTATGGCATCTGTCTCTTCAAAAACAAACACTGTCACCATTTCACTTGACATAAATCCTTCCCTGAAAAAAATTGGCCCAATGGCAATAGATGCTCAATCCATTGTAAGCCAATGTAGTGTGATGTTGCAGGTCTACTGGATGATAGAAAGCAGCTCTTTTCTCTTAAAACTGAATGTCAGACTTTTGTAATTTTATATCCCTTGAATATCATGGTGGAGATGGTCAGTATATGTGACTGGATTAG
This sequence comes from Neopelma chrysocephalum, assembly GCF_003984885.1. Classification (NCBI taxonomy): domain Eukaryota; kingdom Metazoa; phylum Chordata; class Aves; order Passeriformes; family Pipridae; genus Neopelma; species Neopelma chrysocephalum. The sequence goes on from NW_020897750.1 coordinate 8,930, forward strand.
AAAGGGCAAACAATACTATTAACTGTTGAGTTAATGTATATATATCAGGTAATGATTTGGTTTTGTATTGATGGCCATGTACAAGGTGTGTCTCAAGAACAGAAGAGAAGCTAATTCTGGTTGGTCCAAGGCAGGCATCCCCTACCCCTACAAAAGTCACCTAAACTCTATATTGTAATTCTGTCTCAAATCCTGCAGTGTGACTGCCCAGTGGTTCAGTCTCATGAGGTCATTGTGCAGTTTTCTTCATATTGAGTCAAAGTCCTTCCTTCCTTTTCATTGTTCCCTACCTTCCTCTTCCAGGTCACTTGAGGAAAGCTGTATGACACAAATCCTTTCAGTTTGTGGAACTCCACAAGTGAGCTCTGGCCTGGCTGTTCCTTCTTATCCTATCTTTTAATTGGTTGGTCATCCATAAGTAGACTATCCATCTTATGGCTGCTTAGTTTCCTCAAGTCCTTTGGAAAATGGCACTGACTCCATGTATTTGGTTATCCTTATCTGTGCATTAGTCGATCTTTCCAAGAGGTTTGTCACAAAGCTTCCCTAAACAGGAGCTGTTTCATGTCTTCTCAAGCAAATGATATTTATCTAAGCGTGCCCTAATTCTGACTTGTCTGAATCTTGTCTGGAGACACTGACTTCAAAGTAATGCACTTGGTTTGGATTTGTTTGGACAAGAGGGACGTTCATAGCAGAAATGTGTCTCAGCTTAAATGAGTGTGAGGGGACATGTAAGTGTTTTTTGCAACTTGTGAATCTAATTGAGTCTAAATTACCATAACCAGAATGGGTGTGCTCATAGGAAATGAATCACTTTTTTTCACGTGGTTAGTCCAGTTCTAACAATGTAACTTCATGGTCTTATTTGAAAAGGATTGCTGACCTTATTCCTTTGCTTTTCAGTTAGAATTCCAGAAGTGTTCAGATCACGTTCATAGTATTGCATAAGGATGTTTTTGAGCCAGTCTCGCATCCGGAGGGGAAACTGATCCACTTCATAATCAGTACAGGGGGGGATGTCTGTGCCAAATAGGAAAGCTTTTGTTAACACGTGATCTGTTAAGTCCCCATTGTAGCATTTCTGAGCCCAGTTAGATTTGATTCTCACTATTAAACTTCCAGTTAAACTTAAAATTGATGGAGCTGTTAATACATAAAATTGGGAATGCAATTAACGAGTTCAAATATAAATATACAATTCTTTGGTGCACATGCACCAAAGAATTGTGCAAGCCACAACCTTTATATATCTGTGCAGTTTCTGAGCATAGTTGTGCAGTAAAACTCTTATCAGTCAGTTGCATGAAAGCAGAGTTTTTGAAATCAAAGGAATATGCTGGCTGGGAGTGCACTTTCCTCCTACCATATGCAGCAGTTGATGAGCTCGGAAATCAGTTCTGGCTTTTAGATCTGACTTCTGCATTTGACATATAAATAGGTTTTTTGATGGTTTTTGGTTTGTTTGTTTTGGGATTTTTTGTCAGGAGTGTTTGGACTGGACATTTTCATTTCTTAACTCTATAAATACTGCTTTTCTGGTCAAGTTATTAAAAAAATATTCAGAGGCTATAGCAATGGGAACATATAAGAGTGCAGGGGGAAGATCAGGTTGACAACAAATTGGAGTAAGCACAGGAAAGATGTCTTTAGGTTTCAGATGCTTAATACTCTCAAGTGTAGGAAAAGTGACTTTTTAGACATGATTAGGGTTTGAATGTGTTAATTAGCAGATAATTGATGCACTAGTGGCAGAGCACAGGAAGAAAGGTAATTTAGGGCTGGCTAATGGTTAAGGTTACTGGCTCTTTGTACCTAGGTGAATGCTTCATAGAAAAACAAGCCTTACATTTGCAGGAGCCCATATAGTCTAGGTGCAGCTGGCGTCCCATTTTTGTGCCTTCCAGTTGACATTTGGTGCCAAAGAGTTGACATGTGCCATCATAAGTCTTGTTGTCTGTACCACAAACCTAGAGGACAAGTGAAAAGCAAAACCACCCCCCCACCACTGTGTTGAGAAAAATTATTGCCCTCATATGGGTGTATATAATAAAAGTATCATTAACATATGGTGTGCCAGTTGTGAATACCCACAGGGAATACGTGTGATCAGAAGTATTGAAAATCGTAGTTGTTGGATGCCTACATAAAGATTAGTAATCTGCACTTAACACACCCAGTTCCAAAACACTTGAATTTATTTTTTTTGCATTAGTAATACAGTTTGAGATGCTACAGGATTATTTCACTCAGTATGTACGAGTACTCAGCATGTGCTCTGAAACATCAAATGGATAAATAGAATTTTTAGTGGCAGGGAAAAGCTACAATCCCTGAGAGACCAAGCGAAGCAAATCAGTTACTGTGTAGTTACACGTGTTCATACTACCCTCAAGCCAAAGTCAGTGTGTTTTGGTACTTTATACTGACTTTTGCAATTATTGAAATCACTCAAACTCACTCACAGGCTTCTTATGGTAGAATTATTCTAAATAATAGCAGGGGAAATGTGTTGTAAACACTTTAGTTGGCTTTTCCCGGTGCTGTGCACTATATGAAATACTTACGTGCTCATAGTCTTTGGTGGAAGGGCAAGCAGCAGGATCTTGGCAAATACAGTGGGGGTTCCCTTGTTTGTCCTCATGGCAGACTTTACCTCTTTTGCAGTGGAAGTTCCGACATGGGTCTAGCAATCATAGCAAGAAAGAGCGACTGTTAGAGATGATGGGATGAAGCCAAGTGTTTGTCAGATACTACTGAAGCAAAATACAGTCTAATATTCACCAAGATGTCAAGTGTGTTTTTAAGCTTGTTAGAATGAAGCTGGATCTTGTGTTGAATAAATCAAGCCAAACTTTAAATGAGGATTTTGGTGAGAATTCTAGCAGTCCCAGGTTTGAATTGTATGGGGAAATAATTTTCTCAGAAAAAGCTATTTCTTCTCTAAGGACTGACATTCACTTCCAGCTTCCTTGTGAAACATATCCCATCTGTCTTTGCTGAGTCAAGCACTGGCATTTGTCCCACTCCTAGCTGAATTCAAGCTACTGTTCTGAAACTGAAAGCTTTCAATGCAAGGTAACTCTCATTTCTGTATGACTGACCCAAAAATTTGTGCACTGTCTACAAATGTTTTTCACAAACAAATAACTAAATCCAAGGGTGTATGGAAGGGGGATACTCTGGGAACGTAACCACGATGCAGGATTATGCAGAAGCACAGTTCAGTCATGTGAAATTGTGTGCTGCAAAAGGCAGAAAAGAAATGCAGACCAGCAGATTCCCCAGCTGCAGAGAGTTAGGAGTTACAGGATGGCTTTGCTTGGGGCTTACCCAGGAGAGCCTTCTCAGTCCTGTTGCTGACACTTTCCATCTCACCATAGGAACTGCCTGGAGTCTTAACCTGTACAGTCACAGAGGCATAAACAGAAGTTGTGGTAAATCTTGGAAAGAAAAAGAATACTTTGACAAAATTTTTTTGGGTCCAAATATAGAGCTGACTGAGGCACAGTTTGCCCTGCTTGCAACAGAGAGAGGTTGCTATGCAGAATGTGTGAGAAGAGCATAAGCCTCTGGTGGTATTAACATGCTCTTGTTATTTGGGGAAATAAATAAAGTAGGAGGTGGACAGGGAGAAACAGGAACTCAGTAATGCCTGAATTTCTCATAATTATTCTGTGGACTCTAGCCCTGCCTTCCAAGCTGTTCACTTTTGTATAGTAGTGTTTAAAATATCTGCAAGAGAGGAGTGAACAGGCTGTCCTAGTAAGCTGAGACTGGGTTTCAGGTTTTGTATCTGTATATCCATATTTATTTGCATGTTTCATTACACAGCCCATCAGGGCTGGAGCTCTTACATGAATTGTGTTCACTTCCTTTCTGCTACAATTCATCTAAATGCCTTACCTGCAATGACACAGGATGAACCAGATGAATAGTGAATAAAGGGGGGGTTGAGACTTCTGCATACTAACAAGTTATTACACCTGCTTTTCTCAAAAATATAATTTCAATCACCAGGAATTTAAATTTGGAACTAGTCCCTTCCCCCTTTTTGTAGTATTTCAATTTTATTTTAAAGATAGTTTACCTTATTTTCACTTTCCATTGAATTCACGATCTGAACAGAGCTACTCATTTTCAGTTGTTGCTTGCTGTCAGAATTAGGTGGCTCATGATCGTAATCATCTGTTTCAGAGTGAATAAATTCTTTAATCTTGAAATTTTGGTAATCCTCAGTCTCTCTGTGAACTGCAGCATCATCTTCAGTGGTTCCTTCATGCTCAGTACTGGTGGTCTCCTGGTCATTACTCTGGATTCTCTCCTCTTCCTCATAGGCTGCTTCTTTCCAAGTATTGCTGGGATATTCCTCACGATCAATGTCACCACTGTCATGACCCTCGTCATCATTAGTATCCTCTGTATCTTGTATTTTCACCACTGTGTCATGATCACTCTGATAGTTTACTTGAATATTGTCTTTTCTCTCCTGACTTTCCTGTTTGTCATCCTGATCTTCGTTATGGCTTTTTTGAGAGAGGGGGATTTCTTTTTTATAAGGCTTCTTTTGGCTGTTCTCCCTCAATTCTTCCTCTAGGTCAAATTTCTCACCATGTCTCTTGCTTATCCGGGTTGGTCGGCTGGAGTCTCTCAGGACTTCATCAGATTGCATACTGTTTCCATTCTGCTGTCTTTTGTATCGATCGCCTTGGTTTCTCTGGTGGCCTTTGTGCTTCGCATCTCTGTAATCAGTTTCTTCACCCCATTCCTCATCTTCTTCTTCTTCCATGCTTTCTTCGTCATCGCTTTCACTGCTTTTTTCAGACAGGCCAACTGTATTTTTGTTGTATTTCCACATGTTATGCTCACGATCAAGACTAAAAGCACCTGCTGGGTGTTCAGCATTACCTGTAAGGTGTTGGTTGGCCGTGTTGCCGTGTTTCTCGTGCCTCCTGAGCGGGTGGTGCTCAGAGCTGGGCTGTTCTCTGCCACTGCTCCCAGAGTCACCGTCCTGATTATCAGAAGCCAAACCTAGTTTATTGTGCAGTGCAAGGAAATTGATGCTTTTTAGGCTATTTTTCCCTTGATGCTCGCTATCAGTTCTTCCATGTTTCCTAATGGTCTGGGGCTCATCCCTGTGCTCAATGCCTGGTACTGATACCACTGGTTTTAAGTTTCTGTGACTGGGCAGCAAATCACCCTTGTCTACATATCCTGTGTTATCTTCCTTTGAGGCTTCAGGATGAAAATCTTCAGTCTTAAAAAAAAAAAAAAAAAAAAAAAAAAAAAGAGAGAGAGAAAATTAACAACTAAATTAATAAATCTCAGGATTTATTTGATGTCGATAGAGTGTTATTTATTTTTGCCTTGTATTGCAAAGCGTGACACTGGCTTTATTTGTTTTCTTTGTATATGTTCCTCTAACTCTAGCCCAGTGCACAAAATGAGTATGTTGTCTTATGAAATCTCAAAATGCTTAATTAGTAATTTAGTGTCATAACTCCAGGCACTTGTAGGCTGCAGTAATTATCACTTACCTCAGTGAGAGAATTATCACTTACCTCCTGGGAGAACAGCAGGGGAAGAGAGAGCACCTTTCACAAGGTGTCATGATAGTAATTCCTGAGGAGAGCACTGCATCTTAACTACTTCATAATCAATGTATTGTCTACTCTGAGTCTGATACATCATTGCTTCCTAGCTGAATTCATCAGGAACTATTGTATTTGGTGGCAATGACTGTCATAAGCTCATTAGCAGGAGTCATAGGTGTTTGAGTGGCTTTTTTTTAATGCTGTCAAGCCAATAGCAAAACTAGTACCTTCAGTGGAAAAGGTTCAAATGCTTGAGCAGAAAACAGGTACTAAAATGATTGTTATGTCTTACTGCAGCAATTACCTTTCTGCTGCTGAGTGAGTCCAGGCACTTCCAGTAGCAGCAATGGCTAGTGTATTTCTGAACAACACCTATTGATGTTCAGTGTTGCTTATTGCTTGCAACAATATAGCACTTGATCCTGATTTTTCTTAAAGCTTTTGGGGGATTTATTTACAAAAATGAGTCCTTCTTGGTGTCCAGGTTGCTGGAATAGCATTCCCTTTAGTTTGGGCAGTCTCATCACTACTTGGGAACAAACACTCCACTAAGAAATACTTACACAGACTTTTTAAAAAGGTAGAATTAGAAATACTAGTTTGTCTCTTGGCAGATCAGCTATATCCTATTTCCTAATGCCAAAGTGGTATCTAAATGTTTTACATTTTTGCCTTTTGCAGGGCAAACTTGCTGATGCAGGAAAAGTTGCTGCTCTAACTTTTTCAGGGAAAGATTGCATGTTTGCTCAAATCTAACAGAGATTCAGTGTAGAGCTTTTCCAAATTGAATGCACCATTCTAGAAGACCTTATAAAAAGTGATCTTTGTGTAACAAAGCATCTCAAGCTGATACTAAAACTTTTGAAAATTAAGTTTTGAGAACAGTGGTTTTTTACATGTGATTTTGGGCACTGCTGTGTACAATATATTGTTGTTGTTAAGTTTTAGCAAAAAGCAGTTTTCTGTGAAGGGCTACCAGTTCTATAGATTTAGAAAATACCAGGCCAATCTATCACTAAGATTGTCTCTTTTGAGTGCCTGTATTTCAAGCAGAAGATTGGGAAAGATTTGGCTCATGTCTTGACAGGAAGCCTTGCTGTGCACCACAACCTTAGTGCAGAGGTGTGCCTGGATGTGGCTTTCAGATGCTACTTTTTGTTATACTTTTGTCCCCTGGATTTAATCAACTCTTAGAACTCAGTTGCTTGCAAAGGTAATTGGGCAAATTTCAGTCACTGTAGCTGTGATTAGCTAATGTTAGAGGACAACAGGCCTTTGCTAGATGTTGCATATACTTGGAGCTGATGATTCACTGGCTATTGCAATGTTTTATTTTGATGCAAGTGTCTTCTGAGAGTTGTTCTGGGAGACAGCTGTAGGCTAGTGCTTATACCATAATTTCTTCTGCTGGTTACTTCTTTAGGAAAAGTTAATTTTTTGTTTTTCATAATGCAGAGCACAATCTGGATTGATATGAAATGCAATCAGGAAAGCTGTACAGAGTGGGATATAATTTATAATTTAAAAAAAAAAAAAAGGGTTAGCACCAGAGTTGGGATTTTGGATTTCTTGCTACAGACTACACTCTGAATTTGGTAGTTCCAAAACATCCAGTGGCTTGGAGCCAAGGCCCTTTGTGGCTGAACCACAAAGGCTCACCAGAACGATGCAGTAAAAAGGAATTTTAATTTGGGCCAGTCATGAATGCAAAACTGAGGGCTCTGTCATTAGTGTACATATGTGGCATAGGGAGGGCTGCTGAAATCATCTGTCTCATTATCATCAGGGCTGTGTATGTGGCTTGTTAGCCACAGTGTACTTTGCCAGGATGAGCTGTACCCAGTGCTCTGCATTGTGAATAATGAAGCATATGGTGGCTAAAATTCTTAAGTGTTTGAGCCTGCATATGGTCACTTGGTGTGATAAATTGGGGATTGCATCTTCCTTGTGTACCGGGGCTGCGAAAATCACAATTCAACTGTCAGTGGAGCTTATTGCTTGTACGAATATGGGTAATGATTGTATGTGGGGATTCATTTAAGGTAATTTATTTCAAATAAGAGAAACTTCCATTTTGAGCTTTACATTTTGTCCTGTTATAACTGTTTAATATGCAAGGCATGACATGTTTGGTACGAATTCTTGGGGTGAGGGGGCCTACAATTTTTTAACCTATATCAATTTGCCAACTGCTACATATGTGCTAATGTGTTTTTTATATTTGAGATGAATAATGTAAGTTACCTCTTAATGTTTAAAGAACAAGAAGAGTACCTTTTCTGGAGTTTTCTGTCCATGAGTTTTGAGCTTGTGGTGTACGGCATGGGTCTAAAATAGATAAATATATTAATATCTGCATGTCAATAAAAACCTTGTATAGGTCAATGGCATAACACAGAGTATTCACGGAATGGGAAATTAAGTGCCCAGTAATAATAGCATGATGAGAACTTACTGGAATAGCAAAAGCTGATCCTACAAGACAAATGAAGAGAGCTACAGCCTTCATGTTTTTCAGATCTTGTAGAGGACAATAGTTAATGGTACAGTGGTAGAGTTTAGAGTTTTCCTTTCTGCAAGCAACATGAAAAGAAAAAAAGTTAGGATTTGGGTATAATGGTCTAGAAATGACTGATGGAAGCAATGTAGTGTTCTCTAAACTCAGGTGTTAGACCAGCTTAACTAGAGGACACTTTGGTCTTAGTTCTTTTACAGGATTTAAGCTGTAGCTGTGTTCACAAACTCTTGTAGTGTTACTGAAAGGCAGAGTTATGAATGTGCGTAAGTTATCCACTCCTCTGAGATACTACTTTATGAAATAAGTCTCTTTTTTATGTAATTCTGAGACAGTGGCCTGTTTGTGGCATCTCTATGGCTAAGGTGTCTCCTGGCACAGGGGAGCACCCTCTGTGTCTGCAGTAGGAAGAATTTACTGGTGAAGTTCTGCTCAGCAGGTCTCAAAGCTCAGAAGTGCTGTCCAGGCTGTTTGACAAAGGGGTGCAGTCCTGCTTTGGGTACCACAGACCCAACTCTGCTGCGCAGCTGTGTGAGTGGCAGAAGACCATGCAGTGCATTAGGAATTTCTTCAGTCTGTGCTATTTATATCCTCATGTGAGTGAAAGACAGGCAACTCGTTTTTTCCTCACATGTCACCAGCAAATTTTCTCACTTTTGCAGAGCACATGAACTGGAAGTGCCTATGGCTGTAGGTGTATCACTGGGAAAATAAAAGATCAACAAGTCATATTGTTTCTGTTTACCCTCCACTATTTCTTTTCTTTTTTTACTGTGTTGCTTTCTCATTCCTGTTAATTTCCCCAGTTTTTTGTTGACTTTTTGTTTTGTTTGTTTGTTTTTTGGTTGGTTGGTTGGGTTTTTTAAATTTCTTTTATATTTGCACAGAATTAGAGGGATATTTACTCTGCTTCTGTTTCTGTTCTCATTCTAGTGTCTGTTCTTTCTTGGAAATTGTCATCTGAAGCTTACACTTCAGAAGATCCCTGTGTTATACATGATTTAATGTCAATATCTTCTAGTTAATGAAGACCAAAATACTCATTAATGGGGCATATCTAGTATGCAAACCATTTTTCTTGCAGTAAGCTCATTTAGTCTCTAAATTATCTCTTAACTAATTATCTATTATCTCTTTGGCATTTGCAGTTAGTTGTTTAGGATGTTTTCAGAGGGAAAGGCAGAATACAACAAAAACCATTAATGGGCATGTGCAAAATGCCTCACTGGGCTGTGTATGGGCAGTCACTTCAGATCAAGGCAAGTGTTGTTAGGCTGAGGGTTATGCAGGCAACCTGCCAGAAACACAGGGAAATAATCTGATTTCATGTGTAGCCCTAAAAACTGCATACTATGCTTTTTGAAGGCCTGGCAAGTGACTGAGGAAAGAAGTATTTGAATGTCAGGTAGGCTTGATTCTTATTTCTTTCTGTTCCTGGTGAGCAACACAGCTCTGGGCATGTCACTTAACTAAGTTTCTTTTTCTAAAATTCCAATCTGTCGTATTTGTTTTAGTAAACTAGTTTGAGAGCTATAAACAAAAGGCTCTGCATGTTGGATTTTATTCATAATTGCAGTTTTCTAATTTGGTTTGTGCCACTGTCTGTAAAAGTTGCCTTTACCACCTTTGCCCAAATAAAGAAAAAGTAGTTGGAATAAATCTGAGTTGAGGTGGCAGGGCAGGGCTTTTGCATTTCTTCCTCTTAGTAACAAACCCACAGTGGGGGAAAGGAAACTCATAAGTCTTGAACTACTAGGGAAGCCTGACCACACTGAACAGAGTGGGAATGTAGTCTATATGAGCATCTTTTTTTTTCTACTCACAATAGTTCAAATGAGTTGCAAGGATTTATAACACATCCTTCAGTAGGATAATCTGTTCCAAACGTTAAGTAGCATTTCCAGTGTTCATTCATGGGTTTTACCTGTTTGACTCTGGCAGCAATATCAATTCCTATGCAATAAGTGTCCCCTCCCATTGTTTTCAGAGCAATGAGTTATGGGGTTTAGATGGTACCTTGTGGTGGACTCGCAAGGAGCTCTTCCTGCAAGCCCTACAGCCCAAGCCTGTGGCTCATGGCAATGGATGGCAGTGGGATTTTTATATTTGCTCATTTAGCCTTTCAGTGCTAGAAAGGAAAAGTATTTTTTGCAGAAGTGATATAATAGCCAGCTTGAGCAGGTGCAGAAATGGGAAAGCTCTTGTAGGTGGTATGTAATATCTGCCAATTAAGGTGATGGTGATGAAAGAAATGAAACATTAGCTAATTGTCATATGATCAAAGGGTCCGCATTGTGACTTTTTTTTTTTTTTACACTGCAATCTAAGTGGGAAGACACTTAAATCTTGCTTTAATTTCCAAATTTTTCTTACAGAAGAGAATTTCTAAAAACAAGCTTTTGTAATATATAAGTTTAATAAAACTGTCATTAAAAAAAGATTACACAAGAAGCTATTTTTAAAAGCCAGGAGACATCTCCCTGGAGAAATTAAGTCATTATTCAGAGAAGTCACTCTGCAGCAGAATCTGTAGGAAAATTTAGCCAAAAGGTGAATATGAAATTTCTTGTGTATGATGGTTTTTTTAGACCAAGAAATGAGGAATTTAACAATACTTCAGCTTTGGGGTATTGAATAAGCAATGCTAACTAGGTGTGCTGGGCTTGCATGGCAAAGTTTTGGTAGCGGTGGCTCCAGGGGTGTCTTCTGTGAGAAGCCCCCATGTCCAACAGAGCCAGCACTCCAAGACAAGGCACACTGCTGGCCAAGGCTGAGCCCATTAGTGACAGTGGTTGCACCTCTGGGGTGATGTATCTAACAAGGGGGGGGGGGAACACATGGCAACTTTAGCTAGAGAGAGGAGTGAGAATGTGTGAGAGAAACAGCCCTGCAGACACCAAGGTCAGTGCAGAAGGAGGGGGAGGAGAAGCTCCAGGCACTGGAGCAGAGATTCCCCTGCAGCCCATGGTGAAGACCATGTGAGGCAGCTGTGTCCCTGCAGCCTGTGGAGGTCCATGGGGGAGCAGAGATGCACCTGCAACCCTTGGAGGCCGTCACCCTGCTGGAGCAGGCTCCTGGTAGGACCTGTGGAGAGAGGACCCCACACTGGAGCAGGTTTTCTGACAGGACTTGTGACCTCACGGAGGGGACCCACATTCATGAGGAACTGCAACCTGTGGGAAGGACTCACGTTGGACAAGTTGATGGTGGACTGTCTCCTGTGGGAGGAATCCCATGTATGAGCAGGGGAAGAGTGTAAGGAGTCCCCCCTCTGAGTCCTCCCTCTGAGGAGGAAGAAGCAGTAGAGTCAACGTGTAATGAACTGACTAGAACTCCCATTCCCTGTCTCCCTGTGCCGCTGGGAAATTGGGAACAAATTAAACCCAAGAAGGAGGGAGGGGTGGGAGGAATGTCCTTCAGGATCTGGATTTATTTCTCACTGATTTGATTGGTAGTAAATGGAATTAATTTCCTCAAGTTAGTTTTGCCTGTGGCTGTAATTGGTGAAAGATTTCTCCCTGTCTTTATCTTGACCTGCAAGACTTTATATTTTCTCTCTTCTGTCCAGCTGAGGAGGGGTGTGATAGAGCAGCTTTTGCAGGCAGCTGGTTTTGTTTCTGATTCAGCATTGTTGTCATCAACTGAAAGAGCAAACCTCATGTGACTGCAATGTAGCAGATTCTCTTGCTTTTTGAAGGGCTACTCAGCAGTGATTAACTTGCAGAGGCTGTGGCTGGAGATGATAAATGCCTCATGTTTAACAAAAGAAATTATGAAGACTGACCTACTTCCAGCTCTAGCAATGGCAGAAAACTCTGCATAGGCTATTGTCCTTAGACTTGACTCTAGAAGATGAAGTTGCCCGATCTGCTGCCATCACTGATGAGCGTGGATGTTGTCTGGCATTAGAAGAGACACCTGGAGTACAATGGTTCAACTTTGGAACTCAGTTTCTGACTGTGTAGAATGGATATGAATGCTCATTTCATGAGGCTGAGCTTTTGTGAAACCTTGAGTAAGGTGAAATATTTTAAGACACTATGATTTTCATAATTATTAAAATGATAGAGAAGTTTCAAAATTGAGCTTTCATTCCTGTATCCCCAAAGTATAATTGAGAAAGCATGCAATGTGATTTTTTTTTTTTGAAATCACCACACTGAAACTTTTTTGGACTGCAATAGAATTGAATGTCTTATTATTGTAAAAAGTTTCTGCTTGGTGCTACGTCAAGCTTGTTAGCAAGAAATGCTGTTGCCCACATCCTCACTGATAAATGCTGTTACAGTCCTGGTATCCGGGTGTTGATCGCAGGATTAATTTTCTGAGTGGATGGAGTTTTGTGTACAAGTATCTGTGTACAAGGCAATGTGCATCAGTGGGGAGAGGGAGAATTCTCTATGCAATGTCTGTTCTTTCTATAACAAAAATGTACATGTGATACTCTTAAATTGCAGCTGGTACAGCACATTCCTGTGTCTAAGTCTGTTTCAAAAGCCCTCGTGACAGCGTGTGTGCATAACTATGACATACATGTGTAAGCTGGTTCATGTGTGTACACACATAAAATTAAAAGGCAGAGTTTTGAGGCAGATATCTGGTCTGAGTAAAAGAAGAGATTGTAATAAGAAAATAAGTACCAAAGTATTAAATATTCTACTCATTCTGTACCAGTAAATGGCTGCTAATGAGCACTGATCCCTCTGATGCTACCAGTTTTACAGTTGCAAAAGGCATTAGGCATAAGTCCTTGATGGCTGAATGCAAAAAAAAAAAAACCAAACCAACAGTATTTCGAGACATGTTAAAACAATTTTCAGATAAACCATTCACATTAACTTAATGTACTTGTTTGATGTCTTACAATTCCCTTCTACCATTTGATTTTATTACTTGTTGAGGTCTGGGGTTTTAGAGTTTTGGGGGTTTTTTTCAGAGCTCTGTGTAGTTTAAGACCAGATCAAATCAAAATCAGCTACTTTGATTTAATTTGAGAAGGGTCAAAATGAGAATTACTTAGTAGCTAGAATTATCACTATATCAGTTGGTGGGTTTCATCATCTCCCAGAATTTGCATTTCTTTCACGGACTACATTTGCTACATGTTTTCACTAGATCTACCAACACGTTTTTGAAAGGTTCCTCCAAGACCAGCACAGTTTCTATCTCTCCAATATGGGAAATAAAGGGTGAAACTATTTTTTTGCCTTGTCTATTGTCCCTAAATGGATATTTGAGGAGACTGGGACAAGTGTTGGGAAATCAGGTCGCACTGTGGCTTTCAGGTGGAAGACTGTATGCTTCTGAAAGAGGTATGTATTTTGCTTGACTCTTGGTGGCCACCACATAATGCTTTATTGCTTTACAGGGTCACTGGAAAAATAATTGTTCCAGCATAAGATAAAGGTCTTCCTCAACACACTAACTATACAGTGCTTTCTCCTACAAAGAACATCTATTTCTTTTCTAGACAGTCTGAAAAGAGTTATCCTTAAAACAGATGATACTGCACAAAGCTTCAGCTATTTCATGGTAAGTGTGAAAAAATTGCAGAGGGTTAGATATAAGGCTTTAACTAAAAATAAAGAAGAAACAGTACCATAGCAGTAGAAGAGGTGCTCCTTCTTGGCTAGCCACCGATGAACTGGAAATCCTTGAGCCTTGCAAAAGGTTGCTGCTTTTCCTGAGAAGTGTTTTGGTGTCTGAAAGGGCCCCTCGCAGCAAGTGTGTTGTGCTGTAAGCTCCAATGAAGGAAGATGATACTCTATGGGTCTTGGTGAAACAAGGAATCCTAGGCTTCCATGGGATGAGGCAGGGGGGGTGTAATGGGCTGGTGTAATTCTGCTGAATTAATTGAATCAGAAAGACCATTCAGTGTTCACAGGCTCTGGGCCAGTGGAGCTCAGCCATTGTGTGGGAAGGACATATTTAGTCTTTAGTGGGGAGGGGAGCCAAGGGGAGCGGGTGTGACAGTTTCTGCCACATCAGCTGGCCCCAGAAGAGCTGAACTGAGGGATCATCTGGACCAGTCATACTGGGGGCCTGGGGGACAGTAAAGCACAGGGGATGCCAGTCCCTGTTGAACTTCTCAATGTTGTTTCAGAATACTGTACATGATGTGTGTAAACCTGTAAAAAGGAAGAATCCCTAAATTAAAAATGTAAAAACCAGCATTGGTTGGAGAATCTTGCATAACTCTGAGGATTTCGCTGTCTTGAAGCTGTTGCCATGGCTGTGCTGCCTGTCTGCCATAGCAACAGTACAGAGCAAGCTGGTGAAAAGTGTGAAAACCTCTACCAGTGGTGCCTGTCTGCAGCAGAGGCTTCTCGTTTTGCAAAGAATAATGACTTGAATCTTTCTTTTTGTTTTCTCATTCCATTATTCCATAAAATGCACCACCTGAACTGGAATACTCTCTAGGAGATTGTCAGGTCAGAAACAGCGAAGCAGATGCACCAGTGTAAGAACAGAGGCCCTTCCAGTGCTGTATGGAGTAAAGTCAGCAGGTCTGGCCTCAAATTTCCCATTCTGCCAATATCATGTCTTGCTAAGGAGGACACTTTCCATATTATGTTGACATGATTGGAAAAGAGGTTGAAGTAAAGTGAAATAAAGCATGTGATTGGTAAGAACTGTAATGCAAATGCTGAAAATTCAATCGCTTTGGATAAAGTTTTATCATGTGGTTTTGTAAAATAATAGTTTGATAGGCTTCTGCTCTGTTCCTCCAAAAAGGTAATAGACATCAGGGAGGCAATTAGACAAGATAAAGTGAGAAATGTACAAAAATTGACCATGTTTTATGTAGGCAACTGTGAAGTTCATAGTTAATTAAAACAAAAAAAAAGAGGCTGAAATCACAGCTGAGCGCTCTCTCTGTAGACCAAGCAGAAAAAAACCTTTGACAAAACCCCATGAGAAATTCTTTAAATCCCTTTCTCTTTTATCTCTGCTTCTTTGCCCGGAAACTAATTCATGCCTATTGGAGTTGAAATTCTGCTGGTCTGTCAGCCAGTCAGTGTCTGAAAGGAGTGGGGATATTTCAGAACTTCACATTTGTTTTTTCTTTTGTTGTGCATGCAGAAAAGATGATTTGTTCTATCTATTCAAAACTTTGTTGTGTGCTGTGTTGTACTATCAGGTTATCTTTATTGGGGGATAAAAGATAAGTGGTTTTCCTGTGATTTTTAAATATTCCAGATATGGATGGAATCTCAGCTAATAAAAGTTATCCATGTGGCTTCCCAGAAATTAGAACACATACATCGATGTTAATCTTATGCTAGCTAAGTATCAACTCTTTTTCTCATAAGATTTTCAGATAATGACTATAAACATTGCCTTGAAATTGTTAATTCAGAAAGTGCAAGACTCTGAAGAACTGTGCAGAAACTTGAAGCTGAAATATGTAGGAGTTTGAAAAACTGTATGTGATTTGTAGGCTTTGCCTGTTTCTGTGTTTAAACAGCTTTCTTGGGACTTACAGGGTGATGGGGAGGAAATGTTTTCTTTTTCAGGATGCTGAAAGATTATGTCTGGTTTATCAGAGCTGTTAAATATTTGCAAAATGTTTCATTGAATCAAATTTTCTGGTTTTGTGCTTGATTACAAAATGCTTTGGCTGAGAAAAGATCTCTGGTTGTTTTCCAAGTGTCATCAGGAGGCCTGAGCTTGCCTGGGAGCCATCAGTACCAGTGCTACAGTCCTTAGCCAGTCCCACTGTGTCAGGCAGGGTGCTTTTTGGAAACCCTTTCATTGATGGATTAGTAGTTTTCTCACCAGAAAGAGGTGCTGTACCATCGTGGTAAGGTGTGGAAGCCAAGTAGTTGCTGTGCCAGAAAGCTGCAACCTAGAAATTATTGTTATGACTCATTAGAGGATTTCACTTGGAAACAGGATAATTGCATCCTATCTCCACCTCTCTTTTACTTGGAAGGAAGGACTTGAACATGGGCATGTTTTACAGCTAGGTGATATTTTAGTGAAGTATATGGCTGCATCAGTTCTGGCTCAACAATAGAAGGGCATGAATGCATTTAATACCAGTATTACCCCAGAGTTCCTGATATCCCGGCTTGATCTTTGCTTTGGTTTCCATTTGTATTTCAGTGCTGTGCTTGTAGCCTGTGTGCTGGATCCAAAAATGTGGGACACATCTCAGCAACCACGTCAGTGGAGAGACACTTTCTCATTTCTGTAGGCTTTGGACTGAAGCCCAATTTAAGTACTTAAGACCAGATATTTCCCAAATTGCCTGATCCGTGCATGGCCCTTAGACAGCAGTCAACACATAACCTCCATCAACCTGTACTGATGGATCACTGCAGCTGCATCATCAGTGGATCCCATTTCGGTTGCTGTGCTGTGCAATTATTGATGCACCCCTCATGAAAGGCCCAGTTTCATTTTATACTTTGGCTCTTTAATTGCAACCTACACTATTATGATGAAGTCATGCATTATCTGGCAGCACGGTGGGAAAACTGGACATGTGGGGTTCTCCTTAAGAGTAATTTTTGGCACAGTGAGTGCTCACTGGTGAAAATTACCTGCTGGTCTCCAGTAAATCTAACCTGCAGTGAGGAGGAGTATGGCTGTTGGAAGGAAAAAACCTACATGAACAGGAAATTTAAAAGGAGAATATGCAGCAAACAGTAAAAAAAAACATGGAAGAAAGAAGACAGATGAGCACAGGGAGGTGAAAAAGTTTGTTTTATCTGTGCCTCACTGTGACAGCTGCTAAACAGACACTTAAACAAAGGAAGAAGAGCAAAAACTCAGAGAATTTTGTATTATATTTATTAATATGCCTATCTTTCCTTGTGTTCTCTTAGCAGAAAAGATCTGGGGGTATGACTGACTGTGGGGTTGACAGAGTTAAACTGAAGAGATGTTTGTTTTTATTGGAGCTGTCTGCACATCTGCATGCTCAGTCCAGCCAGAAGCCTTCAGGTCTCTGCCCACAAGGGAGTAGTGTTGAGCCATCCACCTCCAGACCTCGTAGCAGGGTTCAATTTACAGGATTTTAAAATGTACTTTACATTTTAACCTCAATGCTAGTTCTGATTCACAAATTAAGTTTGACTTTTCCATCAAATATGCTTTACCCCAAATTCAAAACATGCAAGCAAGTTGGAATTCAAATGTGGTTTTTAGAGTAGATAAAAAAACTGTGCATGTACATTGGCTATTGTATCAATGATATAATGCCTAGCTTATGTGTCCATGCTTTTTCTGTTTTTACTAGAGGGGGGAAAAAAAGAACTACAAAACAACAGATAGACATGAAACAGTTTGATTAAAGTCTGACTGAAGCCAGGACAGACCATCCAGTGCTGATGTGCATGAGCCTGGGTGTCCTAGGTTGTTGCAGATCACAGCCTGCCATGTGGTGTTGAGAGGGCTCTAAGCATATCTCTGGTTGCATGTTAGTCATTAATTAATAGCTGATCGGTAAAATTAGGGAGGTCTCTGTGTGACTTCCTTAACAAAAGGTGCATCTAAAGCCTTCCATGAGCCTGTGAAATTATTGGCCCAGAACAGCTTCTTTCATCTGATGTGCAAGAGGCTGATCCACACACAGAGTCGAGGTATTTGATTTATTTACAGTTCCGCACAGAAATGGGGGCTGGGTGGCAAATCCACACAGCCAGCAGACAACTACCAAAACCTTTCACTATTTATATATTTTAGCAAACAAGGGCACTAATGTTCATGGGTTACAAGTTACATAGTTCTCTTAGTAATTACTATTCCATCTTCTATTGATTAATGATTGTCTCTCTTCTCATGCTAATTAGTCCACATGCTCAGTCTTTCTCTTCTTTTGGGTCAGCGGGTTTCTTCAGTCAGCGGTTGCCATCTCCCCCTGCCGGAATTACCTTTTACGCAGTCGGAGCTGGTTCAGGGCAGTTGCTGAGTTGGCTTTATTATCTTCCTTATCTTGGCACTTCTGCCAAATGTCCTTGTGACCCATAAATTCTGCATTTTTTGTGCCCATCTCTCTTCCCAAGCTTTGTTAACCTTCCCCTTGGCTGAGATCATTTAAGCATGTCCAGCCCTAAACCTTAATAAGGCAATTCTACCAACAAGTAATTTGTCTTTCTGACACCTGGCCTTCATTTATACAACTATATAAATAATTTAGATTCTCAAAAGATCACAGCCTACAGCAGCTCCCACTGGGAATGTTGGCAAGTACTGCTTGCCCTTTCCTATTGGAAATAATTGATAGGGGTCATGTGGACCGTAGAAGCATTTCATGGGGAGTTTAGTTTTCTGAAGAGTTAGCCAGGTAGAAAAACGGGCTGGAGACACTGCTGGGGGCAGGAGGGAACTGGTGCCTCGGACCAGCTCTGTTCAGTTGTGCCACACCAAAGGAATACTGTGAGGGGGTATCTGTGCCTTATCCTTGGGGAGGCAGGAGGATATCAGTTTGCATCCAGTTGTGGCTCTTTAAGTGTCTCATGATAGAGATTCTAATAAAGAAGTTTGACCAAATATTTTTGGATAAGTTTCTTTCTAAATTAATTTATCTTCTGAAAATAAATCACTGGTAATTATAGCATATATAATACATATGTGTATACATATATGAGTATATATTACACACTCTGAACTAAGTAATTTCAGTAAATTACTCCTTTCTTCTGTTTCACCTCAAAAGAAAGAAAACTTTGCTGAATTCTGGGGGCTCCTTGTACTGAATTTGGACTGAAAGCTTTTATACTCTGAAAAACTAATTTTTGGCACAGCTTTTTTGGCTCTAAAGGCTGCCCCTCTCAATTAGATACTAGCAATGCCCTGAGTCCTTTCAAGATTAGCAAGCATCTCTTAAGATGAAGCATGATAATAAATGCATACGAGCTGAAACTGAGTTATCTCTTAAGAGGTTTTTTAGTGAAAAATCTCATCAAAGTGTGGCATATCATTAAAAATACTTAAAACCTCACAGAAACAATAAGTTAAAAGTCCTCCTATGTGTTCTTTTTAGCCTGTTACTTGGTCAGTTCTGCAGCTAAAAAAAGATTCAACAGCCATACAGGCTACATGGTTGTATAGTATATCTTTTACACTAATTCAGGAGCCCCCTGTCACCAGTGTTTTATTCCAGATAGCAGTAGTTCTGTCTCCTTGCACACTACAATTCCTTTATTTTATTACATGGCGTTTTCCAATCCTTCAAAAATCTCAATTTGTCAAAACCCTATAATGCTTTTTTTTTTTTTAATATCACAGCTCTTTATTTCTTGTTCTACCTGTATTAAATGTCCTACTGAATGTATTTCTGCCTGTGATTTCCATGATGCCTGAGAAGAGAACAAGTGCCAACCAGGACTCTTGTTGCCTGAATGTATGGACACAAGTAGCACTTAGGATGTTCGGGAACTGACTCCAAAATGGGCCGAGGCTCTGACAAGGCTGCCCATGTGCTGCTGCTATATCAGGCTTTGTCTTCCAAGGCGTGATGCAGGTAGTGTATTAGAGACTCTCGTCCTGTCTCCTGTGAGCTGCTGTGTTGGACTGTGTCATGTTTGACCACAGTGCCTACATAAGTTGAAATTAAATGTTTAAAAAAGAGGGAGATAAATAAACATCTTTCCCAGCCGGGGAACATTTGAATCCCGTTGGGGAATAGCTATTTTAAAGCTCAGACTGAGGGATGGCTATTTTTGCCCTTCAGCCAGACAGACTCAGCTAATGGTCTATATTGTTCAAACTGTTTTGTAGACCAAATTCTTAAAAAGAGGAAGGTAAAAAGAGCAGGAAGATCCCTTAAGCCAGCAAGAGGTAGACATGGCTCAAACCTGGAAAGATCTTATCTGTACCTGAACCCTTCTGTCATTTGGGACTGCAGAGATGTGCTTTGTCTTGCACTATTATTCAAGTGTGCATTTGCTTTAATAGCGAGACATAGAGATGGAGGTTGGTGTGAGTATTTTAAGAGCAATTCAGCTGAAAGCACTCATGGTGCAAAAGTTGTGCAATCTCCATGTGTGGCTCAAGAGCAGGTGGTTATTTCTCTTAATCATTTCAGACACACAGTGCAGCCAGAGGCTTTTGGGGAAGTGTAACACAGCATCAGACAGCTATGCAGTGGAGTCTGATTGTTGGAATAGCACCAGACGTTGTGGCTTATCTTCCTTACTTCTGATGTTCCGTTGAATTCTTGCTTTAAGTACTCTGACTTTTTAGATGGATTTAAGTGCCAGGGCAGGGGGTAAAACATTTCATATTATGAATAGGTGCCATTTAATTAGATTTGGAACCTGACTGCTACATTAAGCAGCTCTGCAGCTGTTTGGGAACACCGTGAAGCAAAGGTAACTGGAAAAAAAAGCCATATCCACTTGTGATGAGGAATCTGATGTAGAAAGCATGTCAAGACTTACAAAAGAGTTTGTAAAGACTGTTTATTTAATAAGCACTGTGATCTTTGGTGATGACAGAAGGGCAATGAAGTTGGTGAAGGGTCTGGAGCACAGCTCTTACCAAGAGTGGCTGAAGGACCTGGGGTTGTTTACCCTGGAGAAGAGGAGGCTCAGTGGTGACCTTAAGCACTCCCTACAAATACCTGAAATGTAGCCAGATGGGGGTTGGCCTCTTCTCCCAGGCAACTAGTGATAGGATGAGAAGACACAGTCTTAATCTGCACCAGGGGAGGTCTAGATTGGAAGTTAGGAAGAATTGCATCACAGAAAGGGTGAAGGTTGCCCAGGAAGGTGGTGGAGTCACCACCCCTGGAGGTGTTTAAGGAAAGATGGGACGTGGCACTTAGTGCCATGGACTAGTTGACAAAGTGGTGTTGGGTCATAGGTTGGACTTGATGATCCGAGTAGTCTTTTCCAACCCAATTTGATTCTGTGATTCTGTGACAAGAAGTGAAGCCTTTGTCCATAAGGAGACATAAAAATTGTGCAACATTGCAATTAATCTGTTCCTTGTTGATTCGGGAACAGCATGGTCTTGGCATGGACTATCAACATCTCCTGCCATCTGGTACTGGTTCTGCTGCTGATATTCCATATAGCCTGTGACTTGTTTCAGCTCTAGTGCTGGCTTCCTGTTGCTCAGGAATTGACAAAACCCAACTGCGGTATTGTGGCAGCTAAACCAGTCCTGGTTCTGCTGCTGATATTCCATGTAATCTCTAAGTTACTTTTTTCTCCTCTAATGTTGGCTCCCTCTTGCTCACGAATCGGCAAAACCCAAGTGTGGTTTCGTATGGTAAAACCAGCTCTGCTGTGCTCATGGGCCTGTCTTTACCCTGCCTCCAAGTCAGCATTTCAGGGAGATTCCCTTGCTGCTGGGAGCTTGGGGACAGCAGCAGCTCTCAGGGCATTTTGGCTTGGCTAAGGGCAGCTAGGTATTGCCCTGCAGTGGGCAGCTGCTCTCAGGGGTCTGCGGGACACAGGAGGGTTTTGGCACCCACCCCTGTGGCATTGTGCCCCCAGCTTCTGCCCTGGGCAACTGCTCCTCTCTTCCTTCAGGTTTTTCCCTTGCTGTGTGCATCCTCAACTTTGTGCAATTGCCTGTTCCTCAAATAGAAATAAATACTGAGGAGCCTGTGTTCGTGACAGCATGAAGGTCAGGCTCCTATCAAATCTGCCATCTGCGTGTGTGATGTCTCGCTGCTCACAGCCCCTCCCAAGACAAAGACGTGTCTGTGGGTGGGTGGGTGTAATGTCTGTTGTTCAGCGAGGGAGAAGTTTAAAAATACTACTTGTGAATTACCTGAGGGGAGCAGTTTTAGAAGGCAATCCACACCCAGCATGTTTTAGTTTTCTAGTGGTAAAGGTATTTGAAGAGATGTTTATTTCGAAACAAAATTTACTAAACAAGAAGGGAGCAGAATGCTGAAGAGAATTAAATATCTGGTGGGCTCAGGCAGCATCAGTGTTGGACTGGCTGGTGTTTCTACTGCAGTCCCAATGCCTGTTTGGGGTGACTCAGGTCACTGGATTTGTATCAGGGAGAGGGGAGCAAAGGGGCAATGAGATGGGTGAGCTGGGACGGGAATAAACAGCCAGCTTGCTTTTCAGGGGCCTTCTGTTGGGAAGGGAGGAGTGAGGAGAGAGAAACACTCGTGCCATAGGATGTCCTCATCTCTTGCTCCCCAGCACCAGAAACACATAGGCTCATTTCCCCTTTAGGCAAAGGTTTGAGTTTAGAGAAGGCTCGATGTAGCTGAGCTGATTTGGGATGAGTGTCTGGTTCCCAGTAATTTCCTTGGATTTTCATACAGATCCTTCTCACCTTTTTTGTATGGATGCCAAACTACTTTCTGAATGAAGACTTCCTGGACGGTTCCAGATGGTTGTGTCTGGATATACTCTGGATATTCAAGATGTGTCTTACATAGTAAAACTTTTATTTCTATTTAGTTAATTTTCTTGCCATTTACTTTTATTTAAAGAACTTTCTTTGATTATTTCCTTATCATTGCAGAAACTCCTAGTTAATTACACAGTGCAGTTATAAAAATGTTTCCATTGTCTTTTGCCAAAATGAAGTGAGAGTAAGGGAGCAGAACATTCTTTTGATAGGGTTTTTTTTTAATGTCATTTTAGTATATTTTAGTAAAAGGGTTTTTGACATCAGTCTTACAATCAAAGACTGATATTCATTTCCAAGTACCCTTTTCTAGTGCTGTAGCAACAACTTCCTGTCTGAATGAGTTATACTAATTTCAGTGCTGAAAATCCAAAAATAGCAGAGGGGAGAGGAATCAAATTATAGTTTTGCCATAGGATGAGGTGGTGGGAAGGAAAAGGATGATGTACCTTCCCCCTGTGTGGGCACAAGTGTCTGTCTTCCTGTGCTCAGAGGGAAGCAGGACCCAAACTGGGGCCAAACTGAGCACTGTGCAGAAGCACCACCTTGCAGAGATCTGTGACTGTTGTCTGTCCTCCCTCGGAAATTCATCTCCTGAGGTCCACAGCCATTAAAAACCAGCCTGTCAGCAGCACAACACATTGTAGAGCACAATTTACACAGCCATTACACCTAATCTAATAGTTACAGAAAAGGAAAGAAAGAATAATGGTTTGGAATACTTCTGCATGTAAAATTCTCAGTAGTACTATATATTTGCTAGTTTCTTTGTTACCCCTAAAGCCAGAAGTTCAAGCACAAGTGCTGGTGATCTGAGCATGACTCAGGGGTCTGCAGTGCCCAGCATATGCCCATCTCTTCCCCTCATGCCTGTGCCCCTCTGTGCTGCATCCCACCCCTCCACCATGGCAGCACTTCCCTATGCTGCACCACTGTGTTGGAATCGCAGCCATTAGCACCTTGTTGGCCAAGGAAATGGTTGTCACAGCCAAATCTAGTACAGCATACAGTGCAGGTGGAGCGGGAAGAACTCAGAGCAATTCCTGGCTGGGGTCAGTCCTCAGCCCAGCTCAGCAGAAAACTTGTAGCTGGGGATGGGAATGGTGATGCCGGGCTGCAGGGCTGCCCTGATACAGCACACAGCCAGCATGGGCTGGGTTTGCTAGTGAGAATGGCTTTTCCTGAAAAGATCACGGAACTGAGTGTTTTTGATGATGCCTCTCTGAGTGTACCCTTTGTGTTAATGCTCAGCCAGCTCTCACTAGGTTTATTTTGGGTTTTGGTTTCATTGAAAGGAAAAACAAATGGGGAAGTGAATCAAACTGAAACCTCCCTTTATTCCATTTATTTTCAGCTGGAGGGAATGGAAAGATATGAGCTTACCTGCTGGAGCACATTAGTCATATGAAGAGATCATCTTGTGGGCATGGGCGAGATTTGAATGTGGGCTGGGTAGTGAAGTGCTTAAGCCCACAGTGCTGAGAGGATTATGGGTGAGCTGGATGAGGCTTTGTGATTTGGGCCTGATTTCTTCAATGATGAGTGCCAAGACCCTGCTGAAGGCAAAGGATACTCCAGCACATTAGCTGGGGTGACACTTCCAGGGATCCTCCTGCTCCCGCAGGGTTGGGCAGACGAAGGAAGTCCTTTCATGGCTTTGCATTCCCATTTGGGCTGCTTCTGGAGAGGTGCCTGGCGGAAGACAGAGGTGGTGATGCCACTTCCTCATGGAAAGCCACGGAGTGTACTGTGTAATTACATCTGGGCAGAGCAGGACTGCTCCCGCAGCACAGGCAGTTACATACGTGACTTGACGAGGCAGGCAGTGCTGGAGCTTTCAAACATTTCAAGAGGCACAAATATTAGAAATCCTCAGGAAAGCTTTTGTCAATAACTTGAGCCCGGAAGTTACTAAAAAATGTTGGAAGGGAGTGTTGTGTTCCTGCTGCAGCTGTGGGACCACATAGGTTGGGAATAGGCAGCAGTTCTTGATGCTGCTTCCCCAGACAGCACCTTGCTTGCACTTGTTTGCATCAGTTTTCCCTGCTTGCCTATCAAGCATATTTTCATATCTTTTTCTTGTGACTGGTTATGCAGAAGTGTGAATTCTGTGCACGAGGGTCAACGCTTATCCAGTATGCATTTCTTGCAGACTTTTTTTTAAGATTTCTGTTCCTTATCTCCTGTGCAGAGTTATTCTATGCATTCAGCATGCAGAAAAAAAGCGTAGAGTGACAAGAGGAATTTCCAGTGGGAATAGTGAAGAGGAAATAGCCTGAGTCAAAAGGTTGTGATTAACACGTGCAATCACATGTATGCAATTCCTTTGAGGTGTACCGTTGAATTCAGCTGGAAGTTTAATAGAGTGTGAACATATTTGACCAGCAGACTTAGTCTGTTGTGTAAGATTTCAGTCTGTCATTTACAGCTGTTCATTTAGGTTGATTGGTACAAAATTACAAAGAACAAGTAGGGGAAAAAAAAATCTTTATTCATTGATAGATCAAACAAGGAAGAGTGTTAAAGTCACCACAGTGTTGAGAGTGAACAGTTGATCCAGCCCTGTAACTGGTATCTGGATTGGGTAAACAGATCACTGGGAGAATAAGTAGAAGATCATACAAATCCAGATCTTAAAAGAAGTAAGCATTTTGAAGATTTAAAAAAAAAAAATGCTTAAGGCTAAGGAAAAGCATGTTGTCAGCATTAGGGCAGAACATCTCAGTTCAAGCACTTCAGGAATTTAAGTCATTGCAAACTGGACAAACTTGGAGATATGATTTATTACTCCAAGCCAGATGAAGGGTCTGATAACCCTCTTTCCAATGGGGCCTGATGCATGACACATCTGCAAGAAGTGTGCAAGAAGTGTGCAAACCTTGTCGTGACAGCTGATGCTGTGACTATGGGCCCAGCTTTCCACTCACAGGGTCAGTGGTGGTGATTCTCTGATGGAGCTGTGCACTCTGTGCACCCAGAAGGCTGGCTGAAGCCTAGGCTGCTCTAGGTCACAGCTGCTCAGCATCTCCACGTGATGAAGCTCATAGTAGAGAAAACACTGGAAGCTGGCTTCTGTCCTTTGGAGGCAAGAGCCAAATTACTGCTGGTCTCTTGCTCAGAGCTGCATTGATGGTGTCTATCCAGCTTCTAGGCTCCCAGGGGACTGTGGTAATGCTTCCTGTCCAGCTACACCAAGCAGCAATAAATTTAGACCAAGTGAGCCGTAATGACAGTACAGGAACCAGAGGAGTGCTGACTGCTCTCCAGGAGGAGGGTCTGGCACTCCATACAGATGTCTTAATCCCTCGGGCTACCAACCCTGTCCTGACCTCTCTGCCCACTCTGGGCAGCCCATGCCTCCGCATTACCCATTTGCACTTGTGCAGTGGCTGTTTCATACAATCCATTCCATCAGTCATTTCCTTCTGAAAAGGAAAGAAATCAGGGTACTGTGACTCACTAGACATACACACATCTGACGGGCACACACAGTGCAGCTGCCCGTATGTCCAACCTGCAGCTTGGAGCAGGTCACCCCAGGCTGCCAGCTGATGTGAGGGCAAAGCTGGCCCCAGCTTATTGCTGTATTTTCCTTCCTGAGAGCACTGACATCACGCTGCTTTGAGGGTGTCTGGCACAGATCTCTGCAGTTCCAGTTGGAGCGGGGGTGAGCACAGAGAGGTGACTGGAGAGAGATTCATACATTAAGGATCTGTTATTGTTCCATTTCCAGCTTGTTACTAACAAATACTTATTGCTCCTACCTCCCAAGGGATTCAATTCTGAGCAGGGAGTGATTGTAAAAGATATCGTACTCTGAATGAGATTGTAGGAGCTGTAACTACCTGTTGCTTTCTCTATGATTACTGCTGTCACTGCTGAGCTTTTGACAGCCCAGTGGCACTGGAGTTGCCTGGTACTGGTACCAGCAGTGCCAAAACTGGTCCCCGATGTGAGGCAGAGCCAGGTTTCTGTCCCTGCTCTTATTCTGACCAAGGGCAGCAAGCTGCAGCAGTCCCTGTGTGCAGGAAGACATGCTAGATCTGACAGTGGCACTCTGTTAACAGCTGATGAAGTCACAGCCTCGAATTAGTGAATTCAACCAAGGTGACTGATGAATATGGATCTATAGGACCTGACAATCTGGTCACACACATCTGGCAGAGATGGCCCAAGGTACTTGTCCAGCCACGAGTTCCAGCAGCAGCAGACACAATGTGAATAGCAATTATTGCTCCTTGCATTTCGCCTCAGCAACAAGAAGCAGCACAAACTTCCAAGTAGCACAGAACAGGTACAACACCAGTGAGCCTTCATCCTGACAGACTGTCAAGATGAGGTGCTGGTTTTGCTGGAGCCCATTGCTCAGAGGAGGGTGATATAAAAATGCTAGAAACAGAAGTTAAGGGAGTGTGGGACTGGCATGGGAGAGAGGGGGTTCAGGAGCTCTCTGCATGTGTTTCGGGAGAGGGAATGGTGTATCTTGTTGGTAGGACAAGATCAGCATGCTGGTCACCTTCCTTCGACAGCGTCACAGAGACTTCAAACAGTCTGTGAGGCATTTTCTTCTGAAATAGGTGTCTGAAATAGGGCAAATGATTGTTGCCTTAAAAGTGCTTGTTTTCTCTGGCTGTAAAGTAAACTCCATGGTAGACACAAAGGGTGGGTTAACAATCCTACCTCTGTGCTGTCAGAAGGCCAGGGCAGAGGGATGCTGGTCTTGTGCAGAGGTGTAGCATTAGGGTGGGTCCTGTGAGCGTCTGTAATTCAGGGCTCCAGGACTCAGGCACCTATGATATCTTTTTTCCAGTGCAGAGAAACAGCAAATTTTAAAGGCCTAGCATAAACCAAGCTTGTGCACGCCTCTGCACTGTGACAACCATGCTGGTAACTTCCATCTGCTGCTTATCACAGCATTTGTAGCTTCAAGGCTTGCTTCCAGGGGGAGTTGGAATATCAGTGCTGTTCTTCTAACACCTAAAATGTTATCATTAGCTACACTGCTATGTGTCGCGTTAATGCTGTGAAACGTAGACCATATTTACTCAGGCTTCAGGTAACAGGTGTGATGCCTTTGTCCAGATCCCTTGAGTGCAGAGGAGCCAAAGCCAGGCTGCTTCTCCCCCCTTGCACACACAGCCACCAGCTGTGCTCTGCCCACCTGCACAGCAGGCTGGGAACCTGGCTGGTTTGCAAGGCTGAACACCCCTATTTAGAGAAGCACTATGGGAATGAATCCCTTAGGATTGTGCACTAGATGATTCCTGGTGCACTTATGGGGCAAATGAATATTTAGGAGGCAGGTTTTTCCCACCTGCTCCCAATGGAAACCTCAGCACTGCATTGTAGCCTTTGTCACCAGAAAGCGCTTGGCAAAGGGATTTGGGTTTGGGTCTGACCATAAGGTAGGAGCTGGTGTCGAGTGTTTGGGAGAGGGCTAAGGATGTGTCAGCAGGCTTGAGTCCTGCTCTTGTCCTGGTCTCTTCTGCTCCAGTTCATTCATTGATTCTTTTCCTTTTGATGCTACTGTCAAAGCCCATAGGTCTATTCAGGAGAGAAGTGCACCAGCAACATCAGTACTGTGAAAATACCCTGGACTGGAAAAAATAGAGGGAATGGTGCTTTTTTTGAACAATAATAATTCTTGTTTTTAATGCTGAGATGTCTCAGTCAGCGGAGGAGAGCAGCTGTTATGTGCCTCCTCTGTCAGCTGTCTCTCTGCTGTGCCAACTTCTCTCTTGGCTTTGGCATCTCTAATCCCTGCTGCTGTCTGCACTAATTTCTTTTCTCTGTCCTCATGAATGCTGCACAGCCCAGCTTTTCAAACAGAGAAGTGATATTCCTGCATCTTTTTACCCTCTCTGCCAGTCCCCTCTGTCTCAGCCACCTTATCCCTGGTAGCCTGACGGTGCCAGCTTTAGCCTGGCCAAGTTTCCCATATCTTCCTTGCCCCACTGCTTTCCATCACGACCATCTCAAGGGACCTACTGTCTCAGGAGAGTAGGACTTGGGGAAACGCCCGGTGACATTTTAAACACCCATCAGACAGCTGTTTCCCCCACTCTCAGTCCATTTCTCACCTCTGATGTAACAATAATCCTTAATATTATTGGGATTTTTTGTTTGGGTTTTTTTTTAAGGTTAATTGGCAGGTTACAATATGTGGGTTGGGGTTTCCTCTCCTTGCAAAACACAGGCAGATCTGCTTGGCTGGTCTAGCTGATGGTGAGGGATGATCTCTGGAAGGGATTTGGGAGACAGACCTCGATGTTTTGAGCCAGGGCTATTGGAGATCACAGGGACCTGGGGCCAGACTGGGATGCTGACAGTGAGCACTGTTGGGTGTGCTGGTGCTGTGGGTGTTTCAAGGAGGGGAGGGAGGTGACCTTGGAGTGGTGGCCGATGGGGCAGTGGGTGACCTGTGTCATAAAAGAGCTGGGTATGCACAGCTTGGTGTTTATCTCCTTCTTCCACCACAGCACCTGGATGTGAGGCAGCACCAGGTCTTTGGGGGTTGAGTTAAATGCAGGTTTGAAGTTACAAAAAAAATACAACAAAACATGGTAATTGTTGGAGGTACCTAAAAAAGGTTGGCAACATGAACTCATATCTGGCTGGGGACAGGGGTATAATTTTGTCCCAGGTCAAAAGGAAAATACATCCCACAGTAGCTGCGGCAGGGGTCAGGTAGGGAAGAAGAGGGAAAACATCTGCCAAAGGTGTGAGTGAGAGTGAGAGTAAGCGGCTCAGTGGTGACCACCTCGAGACTGAGGGGCCATGGGGAAAGCAGTGGGACCTCCTTGTTTAGGGGACAGGAGGAAGATGCTCATCACACATGGCACCTTGCAGTCCTCACAGGGCAGACACACATGGTCTTCTGGCTGGTGATGATGGGGGGAGAAGGCAGGAGATTTTGGAGAATGAAATTAAGCCAGCACCCACAACAGCAGACTGACAAATCTGGTTTCACAAGGTGCTCTGTCCAGCCACAGTCGTGTCACAGCACAAGGCATGCTTTCTGGATGCTGTTGTCTACAGATGGTACATCCCAGGCAAATTCAGATAACCTGCTGTTTACAGAGCCCTGACTCAATCATTATTGCTCAAGTTTCCTTCAATCACTGTGAATCCCTGTAAACCTGCAGTGTGCCCATGTTCCCTGGGCACTACACCCACCTCTGGGAATTTGGGACCCTGCACCAAGGGGCCATTGCAGGTGACTGTGGGGAAAGCCCAGCTGGCAGAGCAGAGATGCATCGCCTGTTTCAAAGCAACCTGCTTGCACATGCAGCAGAGGGGGGTATTGTGGGCACACAAGATTTAGCAATGGCCAAATACAGGGAAGGAAGCTGCCTTCCTTCTGCCTGTGCTGGGGCAGAAGGAAAAGCCAGGCATATGGCTGGGGCATACTGGTCCTGTCCTACTCACACGGGCAGAGAGCTGTGGTCGCGCTGTCACCTGCGGAGGTTTGCAAAGTCCCTCTTGTAGTACCTGGAAGTGAAGAGGGTCCATCTGTGCTGCTGCCTCACGGTGCTGTTTGGAGTAGGTGGTCCATGCTATCACCAAGAATCCCTGGGGTACATGTAGTGTGTGTATATGTGTTCATATATAAAGAATTGCCTGTAGATGCCCATACACATGTGCATATGTTGTTGCCTGTGTTTTCCAGAGCAGAGGTTTCATCTCCCCTCTGTCCAGTAGCTGGAAGGAGAGCTGGGGTGTTACACTCCCTCCTTGCAGGGGATGAGATGCTCTGTACCCACCTCCACTTAGTATTTCCCTTCTCTCTTGCCTGTGTGGGCATGAAAATAGACAAAGTCCTTTCCTTCCAGCATGGTTTTGTGCTCCTGCCCCAACGTACAGGAGAAGGCTGAGACCTGGCAGGGGAATTGTCCTCTGTGGGTTTCAGCACCCTGGCCTGTGACACAGGGCAAACAGCATTCCCAAGTGCACAGGTTAGGAGGATGCCATCTCTGGGACAGGGTCCAGTGCTTAGCGTGGGTGACGCCGTAGTTGTTTGTGTGTGTCATGGCGGGAAGTGTGTGAATGGAATAAATTTAGCAGTCAAAACACAGGGTCAGTGCAGTCAGTCATTAACTGCCAGCCCATCTCGTCATCCTGCAACCACAAGGAGCTTTTTTAGGGCCGACGTCCTGGCGGAGGCCAGAGGAAGCGTGGGAGGCCAGTTCCCGGTGACATCTCCACGCGTGGCAGCACTGCCCGCTGGTGCCATTGGCTGCCCCCTGCCCGGGGCTGACACTGGCCAGCGGTTAAATGCCTGCATGACCACGCTGGGGCACACAGCCCGGAGCATCCCAGCACAGACAGCTGGCTCATCCCATCCCCAGCACCAGAGGAGACGTGGGCTTGCACTACACCTTAAGGTAAAAGTTTTGGGTTCTTTGGCTTGATCTGGCAAAAATGCCTGGAGCAAAAACGGCAATGTTTGGGAACAGGGGTTGTAGATTTCCTCACAAGTTTTGGTAGAAAGCACAAGGCTGGTAAACTGAGATGTAGGAGTTGGTTTGTAAGGGAAGAAATCAGGAGCGTGCCTGAGTTTTGGATGCAGGGTGATGCACAGTGTAACTAGTGTGGCCCATGGGGATGTGGTGCTGGGCTGCTTAATGGACTTGGAAAATGAGAGCAGAGCTGGAGGAAAGCCCCCACTGCCTTACCTGCCTGCCTGGCAGCAGTGCTGCTGGAATGCTGACCCAGCAGCCTCTGGGGATACAGTTCTCCATGGGCTTACCTTACCACGATCCTCCACTTTGGGGTGGTGGGAGATTTTACAGGGTTGTGGGGACCATTCCAGGTGGGAAGTGCAGCTCTGCAGCCCACAAACTTATGGTGCTGCCCATCTGTGGTGTTGGCTCCTGTCACAGCCACTGAGCTCAGCTGGGTGATGGGTGGACATTACTGGGGGAACAGGACATTCAGGAGAGCTTTCCTGCTCTTTCATGATGCTTAGACAAAAAAATCTGCCAGAACATGGCCAAATATTTCAAATCCCAAACTACAGGGAGGTTTCTGCAGAGGAGATGCCAGGAGGTGGCACAAGGACTAATCCTTGGCTTGTTTGATGGCATGTCAGGCTGAGCACCATGTGCCAGGGTGACAAGGCTGTATCAGCTGGAAGGGCTTTGTGGGGACAAGTTACAGCCAGAGGCATGGGCAAATGCTTTGCTATAGTGTGCAAATACTTTATTCCTTGTTGCAGCCACAGGGACCACAGGTGACATGAGGGTGGCTGCATTCCTGGTGCTGCTCCTCTGGGCCATGGCCAGCGCTCACCCCGTAAGTACACACTGGACTGATACTCACACCCAAACCCCAGTTTGGCCCAGCCACGGTGCACTGATCACTGATCAGATGTCTCCTGGATGTGTTTAGGTGCCTGGCCATGAGTCCACCCGTCCCAGCGCCCACCAGGAGGTAAGCCAGGGGTGCCCCAGTCCCACAGGGAGCAGCCACTCATGGAGCAAGTCTAGGATGGGGAGCCAGCCCTGGGCAGGCATCCTTGGACCAGGGACCTGGGAGGGGAGCTGCTGCTTCTGCAGATCTTTGAGCTTTGCCCATCTACTTGGTCTTTTCAGCTAGGTTGGTTTCACCTCATTTTGACTTGCCTCTCTGAGCATGTTCCCAGTTTACCTGATGTCTTCTGCTGTGTTGGCCCTGAAAAAGGAGTTTCTGTGCTCTGAACTGTCCCAGTTTGGACTTTTCTGAGTTGTCCTTTTGTTGGTGGCTATTGGGTTTTTTTTGTATCAGCAGAAATACCTGAAGGGCTGAGGTGCAAGCAATGTAAAAGGCTTGAGCACTTGCATGGCTTAGGAATGATGTCCTGCAGCAGCAGTAAAAATGTGCTGTAGTTGGTGTTTAATAAACCAAAGCATCACGTCACATTTTGCCTCCAGGACACAGCAAACGAAGAGCACGTCAACAAGCTGGGCAACCTCCTAGATGGTGGAGATGGCAGACATCCTCCTGTTGGTGTGGAGAGGGGGGACAATGCCCTTGCCGGGGACCTGATGGGTGGGAACGCTGTGGATGAAGAGCTCGGTGAGCACAGTGGCCAAGACAAGGGAGACCGAGTTGGGCAGGCTGAGCACATGAATCAGGTGGACCACGAGGATGCAAGTGCCCACAATGGGAATGACCTTGGTTTCCTGGTGAGTGAGTGTAGAGGCACATTCTACTCTGCCAGGAAAGCTCCCTTGGCCTCAAATCTGGCGTTGGTCAAGGCTGAGCTTGGCCTGTGTGGTGAGCAGTGCTGATAGTGCCTGCGACCTGCAAGCCTTGGCATTCATCTCTGTTTGTCACCTCCGCAGGAGGGGGATGCACGTGATGCTGATGATGGTGACAACGGAGACCACTATGGCACTGGAGCCAACGGGCTTCCCTCCCACGCTGGCGGGTTCCTGGATGAGGAGGATGACAGTGGGGATGACACCTTCGATGGGAATGGGGAAGAGGAGAGGGGAGAAGGTCCTACTTACGTGGCTGGTGCCGATGGGGTGGGTGAACCTGACCGTGATGCTGGTCGTGGGGATGCCGGGGCTGGCAGAGGGCACGGCGACAGCAGCAGCAGCAGCAGCAGTGAGAGCACTGGGGTAGAGCACCGGCGGTACAGGAACTACATGGGCAGCTGGTATGAGCGGAGCTACAGGCAGAGAGGGGCCAGCAGCAGCAGCCAGGAGGAGGAGAGCTATGACTTCGAGGATGAAGCCATGCAGGGTGACGACCCCTCTGCCTTCGACAGCTGGGGCAGCAGCTACAGGGTGCACCGTGCTGGCCGCCGTGCCCTGGGGAACAGCCGAGAGAGCATCCAGGGGGCTGGCTCCCACCACTGGGAGGAGGGTGATAGTAGGTCCCCAGAGGTGGAGGATGCTGACTCCGACGAAGACAGCCCATCCGTGGAGGACAACAGTCAGTCAGAAGAGCCTGTTGACAGTGAATCAGAGGAAAAAAGCCCCAGCCGCTCCAGAGAGGATGGGGATGAGGAGGACAGCCCCTCCAGGGAGGATGAGGACAGCAGGTCCAGTGAGGGCACTGATGACCAGTCAGATGAAGAACTACAGGAGTTCCCAGATGTAGTGAGCACATTGAATGAGCACAGCAACAGCCAGACTTGGGAAGGGCAGGAGGACTGGGAGTCTGCTGAGGACAGGAGTGTGCCATCCATGCCTGACAGCGAGTCTGAGGAAGAAGAGGGTGACCAGAGCAAGTCCAGGGAAGATGATGAGGACCAGAGCCAGTCCACAGAGGACACTGTGGAGGAGTCACAGGAGGACGAGAATGACTCCGACTCTGTGCCAAGCACATCAGGTGAGAGCCAGAGCGCATCCCCAGAGGATGACAGCAGCCCAGAGGACAACACAGGTGAGGACAGCAGGTCCCCAGAGAGCGACAACAGTGAGTCCCAGGAGGAGGATGGCAATGAGGAGAGCCACTCCCAGGAGGATGCCACCCGCGAGTCCAGCAGCCATGAGGATGACAGCTCGCTGCAGAGCCTGGAGAGCGGGCTTCGCAAGCGGCGGCTGGGTGCTCTCCGCCACAAACCTGCTGCTGACTACGATGACAATGACTGCCAGGATGGGTACTGATATGTGGCCCACAGCCTCATCAGTGCGGAGGGTTTAGGGGGAGGAGGGGTTTAATTTATTTGCCATATAGCCTGGTTGACTTCTTCTCAAGAAGATGCTGTGGTTAAAATGGAGTCGGGTTTGCCAGGGCTAGACCCGGGCACACTGCACGGGGTGTGAAGAGGTAGGTGATGCCAGACACAGGGAAAACGCCAAACCACAGCAAGAAATGGCATTTTCTGAACAGCTGTGAATGCCAGCAGGGTGATGCTGCCCACCTGTCCCAAGGGCACAGTGGTGGCTTGGCACTCCTGGGCATACTGGGTAGAAAGGTCCCTGTGTTCACCCCTTATATTTACCTACCATGGCCCTAAAAACCTCTGCCAAGACTCCAGCTGGAGCTTTCTGTTAGTTCCATGTCCTGCACATAAAAAGGAAAAGTTACAGCTGGTGGGCATATGTGGCTCATGGGTGCAGCAGGGTGTGAAGTACCACTTCAGGAGGGGATGTATGTAATATTTTGTAAGAAATGTACAGAAAACATTATATTGTACCCTTTTTACACTTGTATTTCAAAGCCGAAATGTACCCTGTTGATTTCTTTAATTACCATTAAAACCACCAAACTCCACAGTAGTGTGGTTTGAGGTGTTGCTGTTCTTCTCTCCCAGGGGACTTGTGCTGCGAGATCCCTAGACAGACTAGAGGGAGCGGGGAGCAAAGGGGAGGCTGTTTGCATGGGGAGCCACAGCATGCTGGGGTGAGGGGGAAAGCAGAGGCTGAAGGTGTTCCCACGCCTGCCATTTCCAGGTACCCCAAAGGCCACCCCTGCCTCTAGGTGACCGTGTAGTGGAGTGGAAAATCTGGCCAATGACCGCAATGAGCTGGGCCTGGAGCTTTGCTATATTATGGCCATCACTGCTGCAATGTGAGCAAGGGTTGTGCTGCTCTTCCTGAGGTGCTGGGAAGGAGATGTTCCAGAGCACGAGGGCTCTCCTGGACCACCAGCTCTGGGTCCCCAGGGTGGCCCCTGGTACCAGGTCCCCTTAGCAGCAGAAAACGCAGGTAAGCAGGGAAAAGGTGTTATCACATACCTTTTATTATTTTTTCTCCTACCAGCAAGCAAGTAAACAATACATTCTTTATTTAAAATCCCACTCAGGCCCTTCTTCCTTGTTCACGTGTGTGATGAGTTGTGCAACGTGGGTATCAAAGCTGACAGGTGAAGCCATGGGCTGTTGTGTAGCTGTGCAGTTTTACAGCATGGAGTTGTGGCTCTGCAGAGGACAGTCCCCAAAGGGCCAGTGTGAGCGGATAGATGCCCTTGAGCTGCCCAGGCTCCAGGGTGTCACTGCTGGGCATTGTAATACAGAATTCAAGAACTAGTAATGAAATGAAATCATTTTTTTACTACTTATGGCAGAACCACACAATTTGTAGCCTCTTTCCACCACTACGAAGGCTGGGAGCTGAACAGCTCCTGGTTTTAGTGGAAATTATGTTTTCATTTTCACCCTGTGTAACCTTTTTTTCTTCTGTATGAGGTCAGCTCTGAAAATTGCAGCTTCCCCACGTTGCTGCCCTGGGAGTCTCTTTCCTGACCCTCCCTCCTCCACCCCACTGATCCCCACTTCACAGTGAATACCTCAGTCACGACTTGCCTCTTATTTTTTGGACCCCTTGCCTCAGTTATGTGAGTAGTTGGGGATCCTGTGACGGTGATGCCTGACAGGGTCTTGGGTACCAAAATGCTGATGGACTTCCCCATCACTGGGGTGAAAGACAGCAAGCATGGGTTTGGCTGCAGCCCAGAAGCGCAAAAAGGGCTGGGTGACAGCCGTAGGTTCGGTTTCAAGTTGTAGTAGTGACGTGTTTGGTGCGGGGCAGGGTAGGGCAGGGCGCTGCTGTGAACCCTCTGGTGTCCACCAAGCGGTGCTGCTGCTCAGGCAGCGGGGACCTTCTGGGTTCTGGCTCTGCCACAGGGCTGGGCCACATCCCTGGGGCCATCAGAGGTGGTGTTTGCGTGGGGACAACGATGGGAGTGGGAATGGGGACTGGGAGGTTTTTTCCGGATGCCTCCAGGAAATCGAGGGGTGCCACGCAGCTCTGCAGTGAGCCCAGACTGTGAGCAGGACGGTCAAGACGCTGCAGGATTGGGGTTAAACTGCTTCTTGCAGTTTGTGCATGACCCTGTGTCCGTCCTTACCTTTGTGTGAGCGGTGCTGGGGTGAGCAGCAGCCTAGCACAGCTGGGAAGGGGACCGCTCACTCTCTCCCCTCTGCAAAGGGAGAGAAAAACGGGGTTAACTTGGGTTTAATCTGAACGGGAGGCGCGAGTGCCTTGCAAACAGGGCACGCAGCACCCTCACTGCCCCCTGTGCCGAGGGGCAGCCGGCTGTGCTCCCCCGCACGTGGGTCCCCTTCACGTGCCTTCCCAGGGACGCGCTGCAGTCCCTGCCAGCAACGCCCAAAATTTGCCTCCCGCTGCCTGGCTGCTCCCCAAAGGCCGGGGAGTCGGTGCCAGAGCAGACTGCTGCCTGCCGGTCCTGCCAGGATAGCTTCCCACGGAACCATCCATCCCGGGCATTACAGGGTGAGGAAACAGCCCTTCACTGGGGAAACCTGCCCGGCCGCAGGGAAGGAGCTGCTCGTATGTGCTGGCGCCAAGCAGAGATATGCCCAGAACCTGGCATTTTGTCTGCAAGGACAGGCAGGTTTCAGGGGACACTAGTGGCACTGGATTATCCCTACTAAATTCTGGTCATCCCTGTGCAAGCTGGGCCACTCTGCTTGACATCTGGACGGCCTTGATGACGGGCAGTGCTTCACAGGGTGAGGTTTTGGATGGACAGAGAGAGTGTGACCAAGATATGCTCACTTGAAGGATTTTAAGGCATTTTTA
This sequence comes from Neopelma chrysocephalum, assembly GCF_003984885.1. NCBI lineage: Eukaryota > Metazoa > Chordata > Aves > Passeriformes > Pipridae > Neopelma > Neopelma chrysocephalum. The sequence continues at coordinate 45,853 of NW_020897750.1, forward strand.
GCAGTCCATGTGTTTGGTTTTTGTGGCATGTGCCTGTTTACCAGAGGGGAGTGAGCACTGTAAGGGGGTGCTCCTGCTCTCTGCTGTCAGCCAGGCAGGCAAAGCAGCTGGGAAGGTTAGCCACAGGCTCTGCCATCACTGGAGATGTTTCTGCCTCCAGTTTCGTGATGGTTATGCAATAAAGTTGTAAGGGGCTAGTTTGCCTGATGGGTTAGGCAAGGATAAAAAGTGTCCACATCAATGTGTGCTTTTCTTATCCACCCACGTGACATTTTTTGTGCTTTGGGGGTGGCCTCTAGAGCTGAATGCAGTGATTTACCCAGGAATCAGCACTGGGGTTTAAAGCAGGTATTTTTGGATACATTTAGGTTTGAGAAAACATAAGTTTGCATCATCCTAAAAGAAAAGTTTCTTGGTTGTTTTTTTTTTTCCTTTCCAAGAAGAAAAAAGTCTATTTTTAATAAGTAGTTGGTGTGGCTGAAGTGGTGGGAGGCAGCAGTGCTGACCCTGACTGTGTCAGCTGGACCTGGGGCAGCCACTCCACACAAGCTGCATTTATTCAACACTTATTTTCCTGGGTTGGTGGGTGAAACAGAGATACCCTTGGAGTTCACAGACTCCCTCTCCCTCCAGCCGTGGCTTTTTTGACATCACAGCCAAATGTCCCGGGCTTCCTATGGTGAGCTGAGTGCCACAGTTTCAACCCCCTGCCATAGGCAGGGTCACCTGCTGCTAGATGAGGCTGTTCAGAGTCTACCTGATCTTGAACACTTCCAGGATTGGGGCATCCATGACTTCTTTGGGCAACCTGTTCCAGTGCTTCACCACCTGCCAATAAATAATTACTTCCTAATATCCGATCTAAGCCTACTCTCAGTTTGAAGCCATTCCCCCTTGCCCTGTCACTACATGCCCTTGTGAGGTTTCTCTTCATCTTTCTTGTAGGCTCCCTTAAGGTCTGATGGAATTTTCTCTTCTATGCCCGCTGTGATGGAATTCTGTGATGGGAACCACTCCTCGCCAAGTACTCAGTGAGGCCAGGAGAGTTTGATTATGTTTCTCTGGCCTTTTTCAACATGGAGGGAAAACCTCAGACAGAATCACAATGGCCATCAATCTGAGTAAAAGAAATATCTTGGCCATGGGAAAACAGCCCCTGACCTCAGTGAAACACCAAAATATTAAAACCTTTTGAATGCTCTAAAGAAATTTTTCTTCCAGCTGCCTTTACTGCCATGCACTTCAATGGCAAATAACTTTCCCGCCCCTGCTGGCTCAGCCATATCCTGGGAGTTTTGTGGTCCCCCCAGCACTGCCCCAAGGAATTGGGCACTGCAGGATGATACAAGTAAAGTTCAAGCATTAACATCCACCTGTACTGCAACCCCCTGAACTCATAATAGAGATCTTAAAGCTGCAGAGTGAGTAAGTGGTTTGCAGTTCAGGTTTTTTTTGTTTTCACACCCTGAAATGCAAAGCTGCAAAGAGGTGGTATTCTTTTTAGCAGAAGGCATCAGGTTTCTGAATACAGGAGCTGAACCTGCAACTGGGAAGCACAGGCAACACCTGCCCTTTCTGTCCTAAACCTGATGTTATTTAACCTGCAGAGCAAAAAGTAGGTTCATCATAGGGTGAAAACTTCCAAAGCCATCTTTTTCAAAAATAAAATGAGTGTCTGAGTGCTAAGGTACTTTTTTTGCTAGAGACATGTATTTCCCTGTGTATATAGGCCATTTTGGACAGGGCTTTGAGTAACCTGGTCTTGCTGAAGGTGTCCCTGTATGGTTGGAACTACATGATCTTTAAGGGCCCTTCCAACCCAAACCATTCTGTGATCCTACGATATGTGGATACATATACTAGTTTTGTGCAACTCAGGTATCTACACAGCAACAGATAACCAGTGCAAGTGCAGCAGTTCCTGCTGACACTGTCTCTGCTGCAAATGGCACCATTTTAATCCCAGACTCAGGGTTTTTTTCCGGGGAGCACAGTGGCAGGAAGGTCGGCAGCCATCACTAGTGTGGCATGGGAGCAGCGTGTCTCCACACCCTCCAGATGCCTGACTCTTCAGGGACACTGATTTAACTTTGTTAGAGAGCTCATTTCCTGAGCTGGGTGGGGAGGTGGTACCTTTGCAATGAACCCAGGTTATCTACCTGCTCTCCTTCTGAAAATGGGGCCTCTGAGGGGGTTTATTTGGCTTTTTCTCCTGTGGCTGTGTTTGAGAGCTCTCACATGTGGATGGAGGCAGCAGACAGGTGGGGGAACCTGGTAACTTATTCTGGCTCATGAGCAGCTTCTTGTTCCTGAAAAAACCAAAACAAGCAAAAAATCAGAGGAAATCTGATATACGGATATTACTCAAACACATGAGGGCCTGGGTGATGGCAAGTGCTGGGATTTGTGATAATGCTGTGACTTTGCCTCAGTGATTTCCTGAGTTTCTGTTCCCAGAGTTTGTGCTGCTTCCAAGTCCTCACATTATAGAGCTGCTCCTGTCCTGCATTTTGCCAGGCATGTAAATAGAATTAATTTCCTTCACCTGGTTTCTGCTCAAAGAAAAAGGAAAATCATATGAAATGTTCAGTTGCAGAGGGTTAATATATAGGGGCTGTGTACTGATAGCCGAGATTGATATGTGGTGCATTTTAGACATTTTCCCCTCACGCTTTTATTCCAAAATCGACTGTTGGTGAAAAGATAACAAGCTGTGTGCCCGGCTGATGCTGATTTGCATTTGGGTTTGTGCTGTGAGAGGAAGGGGAAAGAGAGAGGCATCCCTTATTCTTACATTTGCTCCCTCTTGTAGCTCATTACTTCTCTCCCCAGTTGGTGGCCATGGTACCCGTGCTTCTGTCCCTGACAGCATACAGGGAGATGTGGGAGCCAAAGAAAGCTCTGCCTCAGGTGCCTCCCTGCACAAGTTTTGGAAGTGCCTTGGCCACTGAGCTGCATGGCAGGGGTGTCCCTTTCTGTGGCTGCAGCAGCACCTTGGTCTCTTCTCATCATGGTCAAAGTGTCCTTCTGGTTTTGTTTTCTTTACTTATTTTTGGCCCTGAGGTTTCCTTCCAGAATAGCTCCAGGGCGTGGAAATAGGATGGTGCAGCCCCAACCACAGCCTCAGCCCCACAGTGGACCTGGGCAGGATGGGAGCATGCTGCTCTGCTCATTTACTGCCCTGCAAAAATAATAATTAAATTTGGACCTCGGAGACATGTCAGCCTGCGCCAGACAGGGACGCTCTGACCGTGAGGTCCCCATGGGATCAGGAGAGTACATCAAAACCACACGCGGTGCCCTTGCCAGGTGCAAGCCCACCCAGCTGCTGCTCAGAGCTGGTGCCAGCAGCTGGTGCCAACCCCACCAGCGTTGGGTCATGGGGGGGTGTCAGGGCCTGGGCACAGCAGCAGCTGCCTGGGGGGTTCATCACCATGGGCAGTGTGAGGGCAGCAGTGTGCCCAGACAGGGTTTGGGAGTGGGCTGTGTGCCTGAACCCCAGCTTGCTCATCAGGGCGCACAATGAGCGACATGGCAGCATACTTGTACATATTCAAAAACTGATGGGAGTGCATTTGCACATGTGGGCTGCATGCTGCATGCCTACCTTCTCCTTGCTCCCAAAAAAAGGGCTTTTGCTGCTGTCACCTGATCATCTAATTCCAGCCCTCCTGCCACAGGCAGGGACACCTTCTGCTTGACCAGATTGGTGAAAGCCCCATCCCCTGGAGGCAGATGAGCCTCCATGAGCTGTTCCATTTTTTTTTTCCAACTGTTTATCTACAAAGGTGAGATAATTTTCATAAAGCTTTCAGAGCCTGCAGTCGCTTTTAATAAAAGATACCTTCTTGGGCAAATGGGTTATCTCTCCAAGCCCTGCTCCCTTGGACAGCCAAAGTTCTTGCAAAACCATTAAGAGACAAAGACGAATGCTCCAGTTCTGAGATGTGAAGCTTTTTAAAGTAATAATAATAAAAAAAATTCAAATGGAAACATTTTGGATGCGTTGGCTGACTTCCCTGCTGGCCTCTCTGCCTGGTGCTGTGAGGTTGATGCTGCTGCTGCTGGTGGCCTGCCCAGGGAGCACCCACTCCAGGAGCTAAACATAGCTGCCGGCTGCACAAGGCACTTGGGTACATGTTAATTATCCTGGTGCTTTTTAGGGATCTTGGGTGAAATATGTGTTTTTATAGTCAGTTTTCTATTTTGTTTTAAGCAGCCTGGAGCAAAAGCCCTTTAATTACATTAAAAATCGCCTCCCACCAGCACTCTCTGTTCCCAAGCCCTGATGAAATTTTAAGCTCAAAGCTGGGCACATGCTCACTGCTTTCCCGGGCCAGGCAGCCCAGGACAGCATGGGACAGTCAGGAGCAGGGCTGTCTCTGTCCTGAGCCCCCTGCATCACACCCACCAGCTGAGCAGCCCCTCCAGCTGCTCCAACCCCATGATTGGGGGAGCACCGGAACCCTCACAATGCTGGTCCCTCTCTTTAGTGGAGGCTGCTGTGTTGGCATTGGAAAACTGCATGGCTGCTTTTTTTCCTCCTTTTTTTTTTTTTTCTTTTTTTTTTTCTTGTGCGTGTGTGGGTTTTCCTGGCATGAGGCGCCAGCTGAAAGCCACAGCCAGCTCCAGGCCTCCCTTGTAATTAGGGCTCCTCACGTGACACAACAGGTTTTGAAACCCATGAGGCAGGCACAGCAGGGCTGCTAGACTCCCACTGGGCTGCAAAGGACCTCTCCCTTCCCGAAAGTGTGTGGTGTGCATGGTGTTCCATCAGCAGTTAGCAACTCCCCATGATGTACCTATTGATGTGGTGATGAGAAAGAAAAAAAAAAGGCTTTGTCATTCTGATCATAACCTGGGAATTTGGTCAACTGGTTGTAGGTGAGGCTTTTTGTGACCCTAGTTTTAAGCAGAAAAGTGAACCTTCAGGTCTTTCGGGGCAAAGTGGATTTTTCTGCCCTAAATAACCATAGTTTTACCACTAGCTAAGATGAGTGTCATGGACCTGCTTGAAGGCATGCTTTTTCCAGCAACACTGTTCCATCTCCAAGGGTTGTAGGGTTGAAGGCATTAGGTGGCAGGGGATTTGCAGTTCTCCTTGCCACTGTGGAAAGCAAAGCTGCATTTGGGGAGGAGTCATTCTCCTGAGCTGCTGCAGCCCAGGTGTGTGAAGGAGCTCAGGGGCTTTTGCCTTTTGCTGAGGAGTGGAGAAAAAGTCTGGGAAAGGCTGAGAAGAGGCGCACTGGAGAATTTCCCAGCAGGAAATGATAAATACAGCTAAAAGAGAAAGGATGCCCCTGCAGAGGTGGGTGCCAGAGCAGCCCCCATGTGCCCCCATCCACTGCCATCAGGTGCAGGGCAGGAGTGGTAGGCTCTGAACACTGGCCGCCAAGTTCCCCACTGAGCTTTGAATGAGCGTGGGTGGTATTTTTGCATTTTTTTTCTGCTTCACTGGGGACATACACAGATTTCAGCTGGAGAATGCCTGATTTTGGAGACAGGCACCCGAGCTGGCCCCTGTGTGGGTCTGCATGGTTTGAGGGGCACAAGAAACAAAGCAGACATGCATTTTGTAGTATCACTGTGGCAGAAACGGCTCTTAAGGGGGGACTGGTGACACCTGTATCTGAGTCCCCTTTTTTTTCCCTGCCCTTACCAAGGCCTCTGCAAGCATCCTGGAGAGGGATTTGTTTGGATTTAGCTTTTTTCTGCCTAATGGTTATGCCCAAGTGGCTGTGGAGACGGGCCTTTGAGGTCGGTCTTTTTGTCTACTTGAAAAAACATTGACAGAATTTCCCAAAAACAGGAGGTGGACACCCCCTAGGAACAGATTTCCCAATATTTATTTTAATTTAAGCCAAGAGTGTTATTATACCCTCGGCCTCATGGCCGTTCCTCTGAGGCCAGACCCTCAATTAGGTGGTGCAGTGCAAACCTCCCCAGGTTTGGCAGCGGCACGGGGCGCTTTGTTTGTGCACCAAATCTGCCAGCACTGAAGTTTTTGGGGTTTTCTGGTGCACGGCAGCGGGCTAGCGTCACTCCAGGCAGGGCGGTGACTTGGCTTGGGGGGGGCAAAACCAGACCTTATATCCCAGCAGGGCAGCAGCAGGAGGAAATCTGTGCCAGCTGACTCCGTGGGTAGCTGTCGGTGCTGTGGCAGGGTAAGCTTCCTGCGACTTTTTCCAGTCTTTTCGTGCACTGCTGTCTGCTTTTTGTGGGAGGATGGGGGGACTCAGCTCGCTGTCAGGGCTGGATGCTGCTTTTTGTCCTTTTCTGGGTCTGTGGCTTCATGAAGCCCTTGGGTGGAGGGGATGAGTATCCAGAGCCTTGCTGCGTAGTCAGGGAAGGTCACTTATTTTCAAGCCTGAGTTAAACAAAGATGAGTAAACTTCAAGCACAGCTGAATGTAATAACAACTCCCCCCAAGCACAGCTGATGGTGGGTTTAGACAGAGGAAGGCTAGGAAAAAGGAAGGTTAGTGGGCCTTATTGAGTCTGGGGGGATGCTGGGAGCATCCCTCCCTGGGGCAAGGCTGGGACGCTGCAGGAAGGGTTGGATGTCCTCTTGCTCCTTGATGGGGGAGGGCAGGCTGGGATTTGGTGCTTAGGGTGTGCAGCTTAGACCTGCCCAGAGCCAAGCCCCCTCCCAGATATGCCTACAGGGGGCTCCTTGCCTTAGTGTCTTGCCACTGCTATTTTTGTCAATGGCAGACTGCAGAAGCCAACTATATTAATTTCTTTGTTTGCTTATTTATTTTTCCTCAGAGAGGTTAAACTCTCTGTGGTGTAATTCCCAGCAGCATTGCTCCCTGGGCAGAGTCCAAGCAGACCTCAGGGCTGTGGGAGGGCAGCCACAGTGGGCAGTGCTCCCAGTTGCTCCTGTCACATCTCTGGTGGGGCTTGGCTTTCTCCCCTCCCTCAAAGGCAATGGGAAAGCAGGAGTGAGTAGTCCTGCTCAGGGAAAGCAGTGCATCTACTACGTGGTGAAACTCACTTTTCTGCTATTTTGTGGCTTCTTGAAAAATGATGTATTCATGGAGAAAAAAAAAAAATAAAGGAAGGATTTGGGTCTGTGGAGGGGTTGGGAGACCCCATCAAGAGGTGGCTGGAGGTCAGCCTTTCTTCTCCCTGCTCATCCATGTGGACACAGAGACACAGACAGTTTGGGGCTGAAAAGCAAGCGCTCAATGTGTTTCACTGTTCCTAGAGAAAGCAGCCATGAGGACAGTCCTGGTCTTTGTCTGCCTGGTGGGGATGGCGTGTGCCTTCTCGGTGAGTGCCAGGCAGGGGGGGACACCCCATCCTTGCTGGGGCTGGTGTGGGGCTTGTGCCAACCCACCCTTTCCCCCAGGTCAAGAGCTGGCTGCGTCGAGCCAAGTTGGATGACTCGGAAGAAAACGCGGTAGGGTCTCCCCCCACCCTGCGCGCCCAGTCCCACATGGTGCTGGTCTTGAGGAAGAGCACATTTCAGTCGCTCCTGTACCCAAGCCCCCAGACTGATGGGATTTACCCCCTTCTTCTCCCGGTAGGTGTTCAAGAACAGGCACCGGCATTACCTGTACAGATACGTCTATGTGTATCCCCCACAGCGACGGTACCAGGTGGGTGCTTCGGAGGGGTTGCCGATGCTTCGCCGCCCACCAAATGCAGGGATATTGGCCCAAATGAGATTGGGGGGGCATGACCTGTGCCCTCTTTGCCCCTGGCCTGCGGGGCTGGGCACAGAGCCTCGCACTGTGATGCCAGCAGAAACCCACCCAACTCGCCTACCACTTGGTTTTCCCTCTTCTTAGGGCAGTGACTCATCTGAGGAAGAGGGGGATGGCTCGGAGGAGGAGGAGGAAGGGGGGGTGAGTATGGCAAACCAACAGCCTGCAAAACAAATACGGGAATTTGGAACTTTCTTTGGTTTTGTAGTCTCTGCTCATCAGCATTTGTGGCTGCTGACCGCCCACAGCCTTGCACTCTGGATGCAACTGGATTTTCTACTCTAGGGTTTATTTTATTATTTTCTGTCGATTTTTTTCCTTTTTTCTTTCCTTTTTATTCCTGGGCAGGGCATGCACCAAACAACACTGAGACAAATGCTCTGGGTTTCCATTTTCAGTGGCTCAGAAAGGAGCAAGACAGGCCAAAAGGCAGAAGCAGGGAGGCTCATGCAAGGAACTGTTAGGAACTCCTCTTACCGTCCTCTTTCAGGGTGTGCTGCCCCCACAGTGCTGACAAGATTGCTATGGAAAACACAGTTATGCTCCACACTTATGTGTGTGGAGGGAGGGACACAAACTGATGAAAATTGGGAAATGACCATTTGTACCAGTCCAGATGGTAATGCATCTCCTGTCTGTTCGACCAATATGAGCTTGGGTACCTCTGCATTTGTGAGACTCACTCAGGTTCAAAATTAAATGCAAGGGATTACAAAGGTCTCTTGTGCCTCACTGGGCTGCAAATGTTCAAAAATAATCCAGTGGTCTCCAGCACATGGGTGCTTTGAAAGAAGGATCTGGTATGCCTGGAAACCCGTGTGTCAGGTCTAATCGCATCTTTTATTATTTTCTTCTTTTTTTATATATAATTTAATGAAAGTCTGGGACTCTGGTACTAAAACCCCCTTTGGAGGCCTTTTTGGGGCTGGAGTACAGTATGGGGTGGCCCCTGTCCCCCAGACACCTCTGCCAGCACCAGCACCTCTCTGCAATTTGCCCCTTTTTGCCTGTTTCTCTTCCCTACCACTGCAATCTCTAGGGATAACTTTCAGTATTGGGATTGGGCATCCTCAGGAAGAAATTAAGAGTTATGCAGGAATGTAGCTGCTGTTTGGGGCTGCCCCTTTCCTTTCCAAGGCACCAGAGCAGTGACTGTTCCCATGCAGGAATACTTACATGGGCTGGTCAGCAAGAGAAATTGTGCTGAAAGGCCCCGAGGTCAGTTATAGGTATGTAAAGACCAATTATATCAGCTACTAGATGGGGAGCATCTCTCCCGTTGGCACAGCTGGATGCACCATGCGATTTGATGGCTCTCCCACTGGAGAGGAAAACAGCCTAGATTTTCTCTGGCATCACGAGCACCCGTATTTTAAGGTCTGAGTTTGCCCAAAATGCCAGGGTAAGTGTCCTTGGTCTTGGCATATGAGCAGCAGGGATTGCCCAGGGGAGGGATGACACTGATCTCATGACTCCCTGCCATGGCTGGGTTCATTTGCTGGTGGCAACGTGCTCCTCCTCCCAGGCTGGGCACTGGGCGAGCTGCCCCACGAGTGGTTGCTCCAGGCTCTGCTTGCATTTGGGATATCCACTGCCTTTTTTAGCAGAGCACGCTGCCATGCACGCTGCCATGCACACTGCTGGGAGCCCCGCTCTGGTCTCGGGGGCCAAGCAGTGCTAGATGGCTGATTGCTGGTGGGGTTCAGGCTCGTGCCTGGCTTTGAGCCATCACGCTTTCACTAACCATCTCATATGACGTGCAGTGTGTCCATGTGTAGTGTGCCTGTGGCTTTCTTTGTTTACTGGAAACTGGGAGAGATGACTTCAAAAGAAAACCTTTAGATGCTTTGTAAAGCAAAATGTGTAGCCAGAATAGGAACACCCGACTCCAGCCACCACCACTTAATTGCACAGCTCCGGCTGCCCTGCTGCAGCTTCTCCATTTCAGTCTGGAACAAGACCCGTGGGAAAGCAGGAAACTCGGAGCAATGCCCAAATGCTGCGTGGGGATGCTGCGTGCCCCCCTCGCTGCTGGGAGGGCTGCGCTCCACTCCTGCTGCTGACCCCCTGCCCTGTCCTCTCCCTGTCCTTGCAGGAGCCATTTCATGCTGGCACCAAGGCAGCTGGCCATCCTGCTGGAGCAGCCCCTGTGGACTGCCAAGGTGGGCTGGGAGGAGACGTCGCACCTCCCCAGCAGGTGTGGTTTGGGGAGCTGGAGGGGAGCACCCAGGGGGAGGGTTATGTTCACTGCATGCTTGCTTGCACCCATGGGTGCCCTCCACCCCCTTTCTGCCTTGGGGGGCTGCTGTGCAAGACACCTATGGCTGGACCAAGCTCTGGGTATTAACTTGGGGTTGGAAGGAGTACCCCAAACAGACAGTCCTGCCATGCAAGGCATGGGGGGGATGCTCAGCTGTGCCCATGCCTGCCCCTTGTCACATGGAGCTGCAGCCTCCTGACACCCAAATAATGCTGTGCTGTCTTCCCCCTGCCAGGGCAAGGACTGCCAAGGGATCCTGAAGGGAGTCAGGCATGGAACTGCCAGCAAGGGGGAAGACTCTGAAAATGAAGACAGTGACGAGAATGAGGAGGAGGAAGAGGAAGAGGAAGAAGTAGATGAGAATGAGAATGGCATCAATGGCACAAGCACCAACACCACTGAGGGGGCTGATGGACCTCATGGCAATGGCACTGCAGTGGCTGAGGAGGGCACTGGTGCAGCTGAGGAAGAGGAGGAAGAGGAGGAGGAAGAAGAAGAAGAAGAAGAGGAGGAAGAGGAGGAGGAAGAGGAGGAAACTGAAGCCACCACCATCGCCAGCACCACCAATGAAGAGGGGCTGACCCAGGCAACCACTGTGGGAGATGGGGGACCCACAGACGCCACCACAGATGCCACCACAGTTGGGGAGCTGTGGGATTACGATGTGACAGCCAGGGACCACAGCCGGGGGGACGAGGGCACCACCGCGGGCGGGTATGAGGAGCAGGATGAGTACGCCCGTGGGGACAGCTACCGGGCCTACGAGGACGAGTACGGCTACTACAAAGGGCACGGCTACGACGTGTATGGCCAGGATTACTACTACAGCCAGTGAACAGGTCGGGGGGCATCCCTGGTGCTGCCCCCCGCCTGCCCATGCCACTCAGGAAGGTGCATCTGAAGGCTCACTGCAGCCACTGCACGCCAGAGGGGACGCCAGGCAGCTTGCCACGCACACTGGCTCCGTCCCAGGCTTTTTTTTTTTTTTTTTGTATCTTGCAAAGTGAAATGAAATAAAGCAACCGAACTGAGCTTGTTGGTGATGAAAGGCTTGCTGCCAAATTTGCTGGGATCAGTGGGGCAGCACAGTGCTTGGTGGGCTGAGGTGCTCGTTCTGCTCAGGGTTGAATCTTGTTATTCCAGCTCAGATGCACATGAAAGGAAGGAGGAACAGAAAGGCTAACCTGGAGAGCCTCCGTAGAGTCCCCTCTGAAAAATGAAAGGGCACTTTTAGCATCACTGCTCTGGGTTTACAGCCATGTTTTATGTAGAGTTGACATGAATTTCCAGTGATAACTTTACCACATGCTCCGTTCCTTGGTAGCATGCCTCCCATGGCCTGACCACACAGTAGGCAATGTTAATAGAGGTAAAGACACTAACTTCTCTTTCTGTGCATCACTAGCTGTAGATGTATGCCCCTGCAATGAGGGCTTTGCTTCTGCATCCCTGCGCCAGGCACGCAGGTAAAAGGCTGGGCACTTTGGATGCGTGTGTTGAACACCAGTACTGCAGCCCAAAATGTCCCTGTCACATAGCCTCATCCCCAGGGCAAGGTAGGGCTGTCCTAGTGACAGCAATGCATCCACTTGCCTCCAGCATCAGGGATGGGCATGCCTGGCTTGCAGTCCCCAGGATCCCTGCTCACAGTTACTTCCCAACAGAAGCATGTCCCTGTGTAGTTAGGGATCAGCACTACAGATAGGGATAGAATGACTTTGCCTGGATTCCAGGCAGGTGCCACCATTTGGGAATAATGATGGCACTCACTCCTAGAAAGGAAACCTGTATTCAGCTCCCAGTGTAGGTCTGACTGCAAAATGAGTTCAGTTTCACAGCAGCAAACTGCTGGGCATTGTACAAAACTACCTCTCTGTGCCAAAGCCAGGCTGCAGATGCTGGGGAGGCAGGAGGTGCTGCCTGCAGGGTGAGCACCCCTGGGGCCAAATCCCTATGGCGGCATTGGGGAGCCCTGCATGCCCTCATGGCTGGTGGGAGGGACACGAGAGCCCCATCATCCACATCCCCAGGGGGTGCCCAAAGACGTCAGGCAACCAGCATGGACAAAGGGACCCGGCGCTGCCAGGGGCCGGGTCCCACTCCCACAGGGCGCGTAGCCCAGTCCTGTGTGCGTCAGCCCCCCAGGCACCTGGCAAAAGCTCTCTGCCCTGAGCCAAGGCACACGGGCTGGCTGCTCTGGTACCTGTGGGGCAGCATCTGGCTGCAGCTCCCAGGGCAAGGACAAGTTTCATGCTGGCTCTGAGATTTGCTCCTGCCTGAGGCTGGATGCTGATGGTTTAAGCTTTTCTGGTGTTAATCCAGCAGTTGTGCAAGCTTCCAGGTTTTGGGCTGGGGCAGAGTGGGATGAGAGCTGCTGTCACCATCACCACATTGAGCAGCTGAGCCAGGCTGGCTGCAGCAGGAGGAACCCTTCTTGGCAAGGGTATAGGTGACTGGCAATGCCACCAAAACTTGAGGCGGGGAGGAGAAGGGTATGTACATCATGCACATCTTTGTAGCACCTTTCCATAGCAAAGGTGGGCTCGAAAGGACCTGTGCAAGAAGTGCATGGACAAATACCTTTTTTTTCATTTTTTGCCACTCTGCTATTTTGTACTTGCACAGGTTTAGCTCAGAGGTGTTGAGGTTGAAACCCAAAAACAAGCGTCAGAAGCTACGGCATGGTGGTAGCTCTCAGCTTGGCCAATGCTGCCCTGCAATGTACAGTCATGCCCAGGACCAGGCCTGGCTCAGGATATTGCCCTTCCCTTTCTGCAGCCCTGCTGGCTTTCCCATGTCAGTCACAGTGAGCATGCCAAGATCCACTGCACACCCTCTTATCAATAACCAAGCTGGCTGTGTGCCACACTAAGATCTACGCTAATCATCGAGCAATTTCGCCTTCAGAACAGATATTTATAAACTGTGCTTTCTGTTTATCCAGCCAGGTGGAACATTTGATAGCTGTCTTTCACCACAAACACATTTTTAGCTGGAAATTACTCCCCCTGGTTATCTGCGGGTGCTGCCAGTGCTGACAAATGTCCCTGGGCAGGAGCTGATTGGCTCTGCGCACCTGGGGCCAACTTTAAATTTCAGCAAAGTGGGCATACGCTCCATGGTCTGCCACTGGGATCTGCCTCCAACAGGGAAAGGTAATCTTTTTACCTAGTTTTCTGCCCTGTCTCTCCCTAGCCCTTCACCTCTGCCTTCCTTGAACAGGGCTTCTCCTGCTTTCACTCCAGGCAAACAGTGGGGACGGGAACATCCCAATGCTCGGCTGCGCATATCTCTTGAGCCTACACTGCTTTGTACTGCTGATCCTTGTGCATGAATTTCCTTCTGGTGTTTCCTGTAGCAATGCTTTTATGGCTGAATATAGAGTCCGGGATGGACCTGCAAGCCCAAGCCAGGCTAGTTGGGTGAAATGAGAATTACTGACCAACTGAGCTATTGCCTCCTGCCATTTATCAGTGTTGTTGAAAAGAGCCTGCAAGTTCCTGAATTCAGACTTATGACTGAACAGCTTAGTCTGCAGTGGCTTTGGGGGTCATTTATTGCAAATACCCACGCAAGCTGCTTTGACAGAGGGAGTTAGGAAGTACCTGATATCAGAGCACCGACTCAGTGCTGCTGGCCCTGCCCTCTGCACATGGCGAGAGCATCACCTTTGCTGCAAGGAATGCAGAGGGGCAGGGTGATATCAGAGGCCACCACAAAGCTGGGGAAAGCAGGGTTTGCTGGAAAACCTTGCTGCCATGGGGGCTTTGGGATATCAGGAGCTTTTAGGTTGCTGCTAACCAGGATCATTGGGGACCACAAGTCCTAGGAAGACAAACTCCAGTGATGCTTCGCTTTGTGCCCCCAGGAGCAGCCCAAGATGAAAACAGCCCTGGTCTGCCTGTGCCTGTGCCTGCTCAGCACAGCTCTCTCAACACCTGTAAGTATGGCTCTCCCTGGATTGCCAGCATGCTGCTGAATCCAGTGCACCCTGGCATGCTTTCAGCATCAGGAAACATGGGTTGTACTTGCGTGTAACACCTCTGGTCCTTGGGGAGGGGACTGAGGTGCTACCGCAGAGGTGAACCCAGCAGGAAAAAATATGTATTAGCATTGATGTGGCTGAGCATGTCCCTTCAGCTTAGCAATCAGGGCATTGTGCAAGAGCCAGTCTGGGTGGCTATAACTCTTTGCCTTGATTTGTGTGGATTTGGGATCTGCCAGGTGCTTTTGGCTTGGAAGTAGCCTGAGTGGAGCCACAAAACTGAGGTGCAGAAAGGATGCTTATCTTACCCATGTGGGTAACAGGGGTCAGAGGGGCACCTGCAGATGCTTTCCAGGTCTCCTAATGTGAAAATTTGACTGATATAACTAAAACAAAGGGCAAACTAAGATAAATAAAACAGCAGCCATTTTTGTCCTGCACAATTGTTGCTCAACACACTAAATACACAGCTGGAGCGAAAGTCTGCTCCTAGAAAAGGCTTGCTTTTTTGGCAGGTAAGGAGGAGGGAAATCACATCTTCTCTGAGGGCTGGACCCTGCTATGTGTCTTTTAGCCCCCAGGGCAAGCTTGCACAACCAGGTCTGTAGTAGGGCAGCACAGAGGAAGGCAATAAATCAGTGCAGATTTGCTTTTCAGATAGGCGCACAGAAGTTAATACCCTGCTACTTAATCAGGGCTGTAATCCAGTCTTTGATACTGTTCATAAACAATGGAATAACCTGGGATTATTTAACACTCTGGGGCATGTTTCTACCCCTTTCAGCTGGACTTGGGATGTTTCAGTGACTAATTTTGCTGAGATCAAAGGGAACTCCCCTCCATGGGCCTGTCTCCCCCTCTGGCATGTAGGGAAGACCTGAAATGGCTTGGTGGGACTCACAGGATGCTCCCATCACCAAGTGCCCCAAGCCTGAGAGATGCAGGGATGGCCAATATGTTCCAAAAGATGACAGGATAATCAGGGAGAGCTGTAAGCCTGCAAGCATGTACGGAAACCTGGCTTTGAGAGCACAGAGGTTGCTGCACAGTTGGCAAGTAAACACTGGGAAACACCACCAGCTAACAAGCTCCAGGCTCCCATCACAGACGCCAGCAGTGAGTTGGAGCACCGTGGTGTGAGCAGTGGTGCCGTGTATTAAAACTGCTCTGCAATAAAATACTCTGCAGCAGACTTACAGAAAGGGTATTTGTAGACCAACAATACCCTATGAAAAGTAGTGTGCAATGCTACTAATACTACTAATCATGTTGTAGCAGAATTTGCAATACTTTTCAGACCCTGGAAATGGGGTTTAGACCTTTCCTATTATTGCTGCCTTTAAGCCAGCACCCCAAGTAGTGCCTGGGAATTTATCGGCTTATTAATACAGTTCTCCCACCCTTCCCTGAACACTCTGGCATGTCTATCATGCTGGGCAGGGTGGGTGGCCAGCAGTGGGGATTGGGAGCCACCTGGATGCTGGGGCAGTGTTTGATGCCTCAGCTCTTGCCTGTGTTTTGCTGCCCACAGGTGCCACCCCCGCTGTCTGGGAGAGCTTCTGGGAACTGTGTGGGACAGCACCGGGTATGTACCCCCCTGCCTCATCCAGACCCCATGGGGTGCCCTGCACCAGAGGCGCAGGGAGAAACAGTTGCTTTTGGAGGGTAGCCCCAGTGAGCCATGGAGAAAGAGACCAGCAGCGTCTTTGCATCTGAACAGCTCTTACCAAGAGCAGGGGTGGGGAAAGGTGTGACATGCTCAGGTGAGGGAAGGGCTTCCTCCCCAAGGGGCTCCTCTGCCCCTGCCCAGCCCCAGAGCACAAATGCTTGGTGAACCCACAGGTGAGGGTGTAAAAGTCTCAGGCCCAATTGCTACAGGGTTTTTTCAAAGTGTTTTGGTGTAAAATGCATCAGTATCATAATTCAAATGAGTAGTATGGAAGAAAATGCCTGGCTTTCCCTATTGGAAACCAGTTGCTGTCCTTCCAGTAGCTTGATTGCCATCAGTCCCTTAACTCATGTCTGATGGGACCATCAACCAGGTTGTTTATTCAAGCCTCAAGCCACCTTGCAAAAAAATCCAAACTCATAGCTCCTGAAAGCAAGCACAGGCAGAAAATAAGCCCAAGGGAAAACAAAACCGCCAGAGCCCAGGATATGAGAACATGCATCCTGCCCAGATCTCTGCCTATGCTGGTGGCCATGAGGTGGTGAGAGCTCCTGCCTGTCCTGGGGTCTCAGTGGGTACTGTTGGGATGCTGCTTCAATGCCATGCACAGCAAGGGAAGATCCTGCCAATCCATTTCATAAGAAAACTGTGAGGTTTGGTTGTTTTCTTCCCCACTAGATACTTCTGAAAGGCTGCAATGCCAAGCATGGCTTCTACGTTTTCAAATACGTCTACTCGTTCTCAACGCGGAGAAACCAGACGCAGATAAAGGTGAGGAGGCAGCCAGGTGGCACGGCGGGACCCTGGCTTGGCTGCAGGGCCCCAAGCAGCCGTCTGTCACCAGGGCTGGCCCTGACCTCTCCCTTGTGTGTACTGCACAGAAAGAAGAGCCTGACCGCCAGAGTATCATCCCCAGCCGCCGGCTGGATGAGGACAATGCCAAGCGGGAGCTGCCAGAGGCCAGGACAACCCCAGAGCACAGTGACAATAGCAGCACTGAAGCAATAGAGAATGTGATTGTCCTCAGGCCAGAAAACCGCAGCACCCCGGGTGCTGGCAGGGATGCTCCCAGTCCTCACCCTGGCACTGGCACGCGAGCGCGCAGTGGTGTCGGCGTTGCAGGTCCCACCCCGTCCAGCTCAGAGGGCAGCGGCAATCTGGATTTGGTGGTTGAAGTTGATGGTGATGTTCCCATTATCCCTCAGGGTAAACAGCCCAGTGAGGTTGTGGTGGGGAACAGGTCCCGTATCAGGAGTGAGGACAAGGATGTTGGTGCCCCCAGAGTGGTTCCTGCAGAGGGGGCGATGACAGATGGGAGGGAGAGGGCCCCTGTCACTGGAGGAGCAGGGGATGGGGGCAGCGGTGAGTCCACTGTCTCTGGCCAAGGGCAGGAGGGTGTCATGCGAGGCACAGGAACGGGGGGTGTTGCTCTTGCCTCCGTCACTGAGAAGACAGAGGATGTCCAAGTTGATGCCACAGGTGTGGATGAATACACTTACATCCCCGACTCGGGCAGTGTCACCATCACCCGTGGGAACCTGGGCAGCACAGCGAGGACCACCAGCTTCACTCAAGTCTCTCCAGGCAAGGATGATGAGGTCAACATCTTCATTGAGAAGGCCAATATCCACGTGGGGGAGCAAGAAACCACCCAGGCCGGTGCCACTGTGGGCAGCGAGGATGACAGCATCACCACTGTGGGAACCAGCAGGCCCCTTCCCAGGCTGGGTGTCACGGCAGCACCTGACAGTGGTGACGATGACAGCACCCCTGCTCGCAGGCAGCCTCAAGGACTGGCCACCACAGCCACCCCAAGCCATGGGGACAGCGTCACCAGCAGACTCAGGGATGCACGTCCCACAGGAGAGGATGAGGAAGGTGCCACCACCATTGGTGGTTATGGGGAAGGACTAGTGACCCCTGTCCCCTGGAGAGTCACTGGTGGTGACGTCACTGTCCCCACGCTTGCCAGCATCCGTGGGAAAGATGATGATGAGGTGAGAGGTGAGGGGCAGACGTTCAAGGGGAAGCCAGATCATCTGGCTACCACGACCCCCCAACAGGGGGGTGATGAGGAGGCCACCGCCACTGTCCCAGCTGAAAGAGCCAGCATCCATCTGGCCACTGTCCCAGCTGAAGGAGCCAGCGTCCGCCTGGCCACTACCACGGCCTCCCCTGGGGTGAGTGAGGGGGACTGCACCACCTCCTCAGTGACAGCCAGCAGCCGTGAGGCAGGCAGGAGCACCGTGGTGGGGAAAGGAGGGAGTGGGGAAGTGAGACCAGCCACCCCAAAGCCCCGTGGGGAGGGATGGCCTGGGGCAGGGGTGAGGGTCTGGCCAGGGGGAGCAGGGCTGGACAAGACACCCAGGACAGACAAACCACCATCCCCAAGTGGGAAAGCCAGCAGCCAGGCATCGAGCAGGGCCCAGACAAAGGCTGGCAGCCATGGTGGCGATGCCGGGGGTAGGTCGCATGCCACCAAAGCAGGGGGCAGCCCTACTCCACAGGCACGGCAAGACGTGGGCAGCATGGCAGCAGGCAAGGGCCGGGAGAGGGGGCGAGGTGGTGAGACTGGGGCAGCAGTGTCAGGAGCTGAGGGTGGCCGCCTCCCCGGGCACCACAGCAGAAGGCTGAGGACTGGGGCACCAGGGATGTTCTCAGCGCTGGGCCACAGCAGACAGGTGGACCAGGTGAAGCGTGCCGATGAGCTTCATGTCCGCGAGCGGGCTTTTTACACCCTCGGCAGGGCAGAGGGTGGCCCCCATGGCCCCTACACAGGCCTTGGGAGTCCTGACAGCAGCCAGTCGTCTGAGGGGGAGCAGGACACCCACAGTGACAGTGGACAAAGAGGACTTCGGCCCTCAGGGTGGGGATCCCCAGGGCACCCCCATGGCCGCTGGATCCAGGGATCTCTCTGAGGGGCTGTCGGTATTCACCCCGGCGAGCTCCAGCAGTGGAGCTGGGGAGTCCCACATGTTGTGTTCCCCCCCTTGGCATCCCCGCTGTGGCCTCTGCTCTTGCCTGGGTGAGGGGCACGTTGCCGGGGGGCAAGTGGTGCTTCACAGCCCAGGAGCCAAAAATCACTGGTTCATGTAATCTGCTGTTAATTTGAGGGAGGCTACATGTGGTGCTGCAGCAGGGATGCATGGGTTTGCTGTGCTAGACAGCTATGTAACAGCAGTCATGCTACACGGCATAGGGTAGCGCTGTTTGTGCACTGATGTGAAGCAAGTAAAGAAACAGTGAGAAAAAGCCTCTGTCCTTGTGGTTTCACTTCCAGCCTACTGGAGAAATAAAGGCATTTCTGCACCTGAGGATCTCCTAACTCTGGTGTTTGCAGCGGGACTTCAGGCAGCTGCTCTGCCACAAGCAAAATGCTGGAGGTGGTGCTGGTCCCTGGGCATAAGGAGATTTCTGGCCACAGCACATCCCTGGCCCAGCAGCCCCTGTGGGACTGCAATCTGGCCAACAAGCCCTGCACATCCCTCCCTTGGGGTATCAAACCCCACCATATCCTGCCCAGGGCCACTTGCCTCTCTGGGCAGTTAGGGCTTGCTGGGGAGCCCCACAAGAGCATCACCCCCCTGGGCTCATCCATCTCCTGCAGAGAGAAATCCCCACTGAGCCCTCTGGAACACTGACCATTTGCTGGCCACACTGTCCTTCCAGCAGCAGCGTAACACTCTGGCCGTGTTGCCGCCATTCCTGCCGCCATTCCCACCGCTGGCCCCCGCACACAAGCCAGGCTGGGCTTCGACACGCTGGAGCCATGCTGTCAGTGGTGCCTGAAGTTAATCACTGTTTATGCAATTGCAGGTTGCTTTTTCTGTCCAAGAAGCTGCTAAAACAGGCATGTTCGGCAGCGCGCTGGAGTGAGTGGCACAGTGGGACTGGTGCTTAGCCTTGAGGGGGAGAGGTGCTGCCTCAGCACGTGCTGAGGGGACTCCCCACCAGCGCTGTGCCCATGCAGGGAGGGGGTGGGAGCAGCCACGATGTCAGTGAGGTACCCACAAAGTGCCTGTTCCCCTGCCCTCTGCACAACTGCACACAGGGAAGTGGCAGATCCTGTTTTGGGCCATAGAATAACAGAATGGTTTAGGTTAGAAGGGACCTTAAAGATCATCTGGTTCTAACTCCCCTGCCATAGGCAGGGATGCCACCCACTAGATCAGGTTGCTCAGGGCTCCATCTGGCCTTGAACGCTTACAGGAATGGAGCATCCGCAGCTTCTCTGGGCCACTTGGGTCTCAGGGATCATGCATGGTTGATTGATGCTGGAACCATCAGGACCAGGATAACACCATGTATCTCACTGGTGCTGTCAGTTAGCATCAGCTCTCAGAGCTCTGCTTTGCTACAGCTCACGGTCTCCAGTAGAAAGGATCAAAAATTGCATGTGCCCACTCTGCCTCCACCAGGGCACCAGGCCCTGGTGCCCCCAGTGGAGCCAGCCCAGGTAGCCTGGTGCCAGCGCTGCAGGGACATGGAGACTGAGGCAGTCTGTGGCAGGGGTTTGCCTGAAGCTTCCCAGGTTCAGGGCAGCATCCAGAAGACCTCCAAAGGCTCAGGGACCCTCTGTGCTGGCCCATCTGGCTCACAGTGAAAGGGGCTACAGGGCTGCTCATAGACTGGGCTGGGTGACTCACTCCCGGAATTGCCACAGCACATCACACCCCAAGTCTGATGAGCTATGGCAATATTCCGGGGAACTCAGGCTCAGCAGGATTGCCTGGCATATGAAGAGGGTGCTTTTGGGGTCTTAACACTGGCAGGGCTGGAACTGGTGGGTTTGCAGCCCCATGGGGACCCAGGTGTAGTTCCCAGTGACCTCCATCATCAGTCCCGACCACATCCTTGTCCACATGATTAAGCAATATCCCTAAGCAAGGTCTGGGCACCATCTAGTGGAATAAAAAGCCTTTTGGTGGGAATGTTTTGTGCCTGTTGAATGATGCCCAGCTCTGCCTGATTGGCACTGCTGCCCTCTTGCCCCATTGCTTCCCTGCTTGCCTGAATGGCAAGGTCAGGTATAAAACAGGCTAGTTCAGGTATAAATGGCATACAGCTACAAACCAGCATTACCTCCTTGCACAGTTACTGTTAAAGCACCTGGAATTTCTGTGCCTGAATTTCTGGCTCTATACCCAGGGGCACACAGCATTTTGGCATGCTCACTCTGAACCCTCTCCTCACCACCACCAAGGTGCCTGGCTCTGCTCTTCCAAACTCACCTGGCAAATAGCACAAGTGGCCACTGAACAGAAAAACTGCGAGTTTTCCAGGGAAAAGGTTTTCCTGGAGTATTGGATCAAAGTGGGGAGTGAAGAGTGATAAGTACTTTCTGTGGGTACAGAGCAAAAAAGATATTGTCCCTAAAAATCCCAGCTACTCTTACAAATGCTAATTGTGGGGATGTGGCCAGGTGAGTATGGGTGGTTGTTTATTCAGGTAAATGTCACGCTTAGAGAAGAAACAGCCATTACTGTGTGCTATCTCTGCTTTCTGGAGCCTAAAAGCCCTCACACATGAGGTGCTGAGGGTTTTCTTTAGCACCTGTGGCAGTGAAAACCCCTGAGATTTTGCAAAAGTGGATTTCTCTTAACATTGGTTTTGCATATATGCTGGCACATGCAGCAGTACTGGAAAAAGCAGGTGCTGGATGAAAAAGTCATCAGGTCCCCTGTGAGTCAAGTGAGCCAGATGAGGGGAGGTTGATCTGTGACCCCTGCTCGGGGATTACCACAGCAGGCCAGCTGGGCAAGGCTCAGGTCAGGTCCTTTGCCCAAAGCACACACAGCTGCACAGGTTTTCCAGTGATGTATCTTGGAGCAGCATCGTCATTGAGGAAACCTGCTGAACTCAGCCTTTGCGTATTAAACCCCTTGAGGAAGCCTTCTTACCTCTTCCAGGGTTGTGATCTGCCCAATTTCACTATCATGCTACTGTTTCAGGCCAGCGAAGTTGCAAAGAACTGCAAAAATGCTTCTTAAAAGAAGTCTAGAAAACAGTGATGAGCTTTGAGGAACCATTTGAAGGGGCAAGCATCAGTCCAAATGGCATCTTTTACAGGTTTAGAAGCTGGGTACCGCAAACAGGGTGTTGGGCACCAACCTTTAGCATTGAGCTTAAAAAGAAGTTTTGAACTGTATGTTTTTAGGTTGAAACTGAGCAAGAGTTCTGAGATGCTGGAATTCTATTCTGAGGGGATGTTACAGACCCTTGCTCTGAGGAATGCAACATTAATGTTAAGGGACAAGTGGTACCCTGTTCCGAGAGCTCTGCCTGCGTATGTTCTGTACTAATGAAAAGATAACAGAAAGGACAACTTAGTAGTCATGAATTACATAGAATGGACATCCGGGGAGATAAGTGAGCTGAATCAGGGGGGTTTTCGCAAGCTCCCAGTACGTAGTCAGGAAAAGTTGAAAAGTTCATGACAAAGAGGACCCTCTTGAGATTGAAGGATTGGAATGACCACCAGAGGACTCCCTAAAAAGGACAGCTCCATCTCAAGTTCTGCCTAGACTTCGCCTATTATAAATATGATAATTAGATTGTGAAATTAAATGAATATGCATGTATAGATGTTGTAATCACTCATGAAAACTGTATAAATTACCTGGTTTTCACTGAGAACTTCGGAGCTAGTTTGTCCAGCGCTAGCTGGCTAGCACCCCAATGTTGCTCAAAATAAATACCTTTGCTGCTTAAAGACTCAAAACTCTCTCTGAGCAGTCGTATTTCTGCCAGTTTTGGCAACAAGGTACAGAGCTCGACACTGACTGTGCAGAGCAGGCCAGGTGGTGCCCATCACCAATAGCTCTGCTCAGTGCGCAGATACTTTCACGGCTGTGTGGGGGCAGCCCGGAGAGACACAGGTCCCCCTTATAACACCATGTTTTTTCAGAAGAGGGCAAAACCAGGCTGCCTGATGGAGCAGCTGAAAGCAGTACCTCTCAAAAGAAGAGGAACACGGCTATAGAACAATAATGATTTTTCCCCTCACCTCCTGTAGTTACTCAGTGCCATCATCCCGTGCCAAGGAGCAGGGACTAAGATGGACTGAAATACCACTCAGACCCCAGCAAACCCCTCCTCCCGGTGCTCAGCCTTCCTGCTAAGCTGACAGCCAAACCTGGGCAACTGCAGGGGCCCTGAGCACATTCAGATTTTTGGAGGATGGAAGATGCTCCAAAACCTCCATCCTTTGCCAAGAGAAGCACTTAGTGCCATTGAAAAGGGGGCAAATCAGTCCCAGCAATAAGAAACCTACCTGAGTTTTTCTTCTGCAGAACAAGCCACTCACTACTGCCTCCCATGAAGGGCTTCAAAAATGTTTTTACTTAATCCAAACTGTCTCAATATGTATTTCTCTAATAGACCATCCACCAGCACTTCCCCGTGAAGAGACTGGGAAATGTGTTCTGAGGTCACAACCATTGCTATAGTCAAGCAAAGGCACAATTTGACACATGAATTGCAATGCAATTCTCAGTGGGACTAGTGAAAATTATTATAAGTCAATATTATCATCTTTTGGGGGCTTCTTTTGGTAATCCTTGCCTATTTCCCTGCATCCTTATGGTGGATTTAGAAGAACTGCTATGCAGGGCTGCTTTGGGGAGTGCAATCCTATCCCTGTGCTGAGCTGTGTGGGGAGTCAGGTGTCACGCTCCCTCCCATCAATAACCCACCATATGTCCCTGGAAGCCTGAGAGGATGATGCAGCCCTCTTTCACTTGGGTCCCCCTGGCAGCAAAACCAACTTGCCCATGGGCAGGCGCCTGTGGGCAAACACAGCCACGGTCATGGGCCTGAAGGACCGAGCTAGTTGCTGGACCTCTGTTGCCTTGTGGAGTCCAGTTGTTTGTCTACCCACAGCTCAAAATCATTTTAGTTATTAGTGAGTCAAAGAGTGAGAAGCAGTACCAACCCAGCTGGGGTGGCAAGTGGGTTTTCTTGTCATTGTACATTTTCTTGTCATCAGTGATCACCCTGCAGCAGTCTATGTCTGTATATGACATCTTATACTACATTCACCTTCTTAAATTACTTTATGACCCTTGCTCTGATCTCCAGGGTACCCCTGATTTGGGAGAGTACAGAGCTCAAAACCTCTGGCCAGTGAACCATGCATTTCTCATTTATGTGTTGCTTTCTCCTGACAAAAAATGGTGGCAAACCATAGCCATCAGTGAAAATCCCAATGCTGCTTTTCCAGGGTGATTAATATAGAAGCCAGCTCAATCTGGGCTTAGTTTACACTGTTGGCTATAATTAACCTTTTATTTTTGGAAGTTAATAGATGTAAACTTCTTCCTTCATGAAATGGAAAGGTAAGGGGTGTTTCAGAGGTCTTACCCCTTGCTTTAAAGCTGGTCCACATGGAAGGAGATAGAACAGGTATTGGCCTTTGCAGCTTTTGTGGGATGCACAGAGAAGGGGCAAGAGATTTCCCTCCCTTCCACCACCGAGTGATGAGTATTTTCAATAGTGGCTTTAGTTAAAAAGTGTTGTGTCTTACAACAAACATTTTTTCAGCCCCCTGCTGTGATCCTTAGCAGCAATGAGGAAGATCAAGCCTGATAGCCTTCAAATGTTCAACTTACTAAAAGCTACCCCTCCTTTTCCTCAGTGCTCTCTCCTCCCTTACTCCTAATAACACAATCCTGCTAAAAGCCATCCAGTCCCACCCTGAAATACAAGTGGGACTTGATCCCAATACAAGTGGGGCTGGTTCCACTCAGCCAACCTCAGCTGCACCTGGACAGGGTCCCTGCCTTAATATATGGGATGTTTCATACTCCAGCAAACCCAGTTGTACTTCATCTCAGCCTGAACGCTCTTGCTTTCCAAAAATCTTGGATCCAAAGGGCAGAGGCTTAGATTAAAAAAAAAAATCCTAAAGGAGATTTAATGCTTGATATACAAATGTTAAGATGCTAGAGCAATTCCAAATATATATTTAATCTATGAATAATTAAGTACCCCAAACCAGCAACGAATATGAGGAATGAAGGATGTGAATATGATGACTGAAATGAGTTTCTGTCAATTCCCAGACACAGGACTGAGAAAAATGGGAGAGTCATCCCCAAACATCCTTAAACTCTCAACACTTTGACAATTACCTAAAAGCAACAGTTGGAATAACAGAGAAATTTTTGTAAGAAATGAACCTCCTCACATAGAGCATGATCTGAAGATATCCTTATGCTATCCGCAGTGTTGGATAAATTGCCACCGTCCTCCCCACACCCAAGAGTGCCCATGGGATCAGAAGCTGAGGAGCATCCTGCATCCAGCAGGGCTGAGACAGGGTTGCTGCCGCTCTCAAGAGCTCCAGCCAACCCCTTTGAATGCAGGTCCAGTGGCAGACTGGCTAGAAGGAAAAGGGAATTTTAATTTCACAGGTTTTTTCCTGTGTCACCTTTCATAGCAGAGCAGGGCCTTGGGGGGGAAGGTGCTGTCTCCAGAAGCAGAGCAAACCTTCTCCTAACCCTGTCATGAAATGCTCAGCAGAGGAACAGTTGAACACCTGAAAACTTCAAGACTTTAGAGACTTGAAATAAGGATCTAAATTGTTAGATTTTCACCAGTTTGGGTTGGGGGGGAGAGGGAAGTTTGATGTCATTTTAATTGGCTTTAATCAGGGTTAAATTTAAAACAAGTCTCACAAGTCTTTTCAACAACAGAGTAATAAACATGGAGGAAGAAGGTTAAGAAAGGGTTTAATTTTCTTACGGGGGAGGGGAGGTTTTGGTGGGGTTTCTTTAGCCAGCGAAAGGCTGCAGCGCTACTCGGGCTGGAGGCGGAGGGAGGTGGATGCGTCCCTCTGCTCTGCCCTCGTGAGGCCTCGCCCCGAGGCTGCGCCCAGCTCTGACCCGGCACAGGCAGGATGTGCCCGCCGGGGCGGCACGAAGGTGCAGGAAGAAGCGGGCACAAAGATGCTCAGAGGGCCGGAGCACCTCTCCTATGGAACCAGGCTGGGAGAGCCGGGGATGTCCAGCCTGGAGAGGAGCGGGCTCCGGGGGAGGCCTCACTGCGGCCCTCCAGTGGCTGAAGGGGCCTATAGGAAAGGCAGAGAGCGACTTCACATGGGCAGTGAGTGAGAGGAGAAGGAGGAACGGTTTTAAACCAGAAGAGGGAAGATTTAGATTAGATGTTCGGAAGAGCTGTGAAGGTGTCGAGACACTGGAACAGGCTGCCCAGAGAAGCTGTGGATGCCCCATCCCTGGAAGGCACTATTCCAGGCAGGGCTAGATGTGGCCCTGAGCACCCTGATCTAGTGGATGGTGTCCCTATCCATGGCAGGGGAGTTAGAACCAGACGATCTTTGAGGTCCCTTCCAAGCCAAGGCATTCTGGGCCTCCATGAGGGTGCAAAGAGGACACCGGCTACCGGAACATGGAATGTTACCAAACGGTTGCCATGGGGGCTTCCGCACGGAGGGCTCAGGAGCCCAACACTCCATCGACAGTTGGCAGTTGGCGGATTCTCTGCTGGCAAGCAGGTGCAGAGCCTCTGCCTTCTCTGTCCCAGGTGGGAACAGAAGGCGATTTGCTGATAATTTTCAAGAAAAATTCTCAACTAACTGTACAGGTGAGTGTAGATGCTCCTTGAAAATATTTCTGATGATGTTCTGGGGCTGTTCTGGGCTTCAAGTCCAGCTGCAGGGGTCTGGGACTCAAGGACCAGACTCGTAGATTTCCCCTCTAGCTTTGGGCAGAAACTGGTGACTCGTGAAAGGGAATCTTAGACTGTGTGCGGGTATTTAAGAGAACAGGCATTCCAGATAGGTAATCTCCTCTCTTCTTTTCTGGTAGGTTTGGAAGAACATCGTTCTCTGATTCCTAGAAATCAGGACTTTGT
>NW_020897750.1:87349-120863 GCF_003984885.1 Neopelma chrysocephalum
AGCTGTTCATCTAACATGGATTGTTTATGGCTAGCACTGCTGAATTTTCCCATTTGGGAGAGAAAGAGGGAAAGTTACACCTCCAGCTCAAATCCAATTAGGGATCTGAAACAGAGGAGGTGACAGAAGGGTGTTAAGGTGTTATTAAGCCGTCTCTGATTTTACCCCATTCCATCAGTGGGAGCAGAACTAGCAGCACCCTCTTGCTTGTTTTCAGGTCAACAGCTATCTGACTAGTACTTTGAATGTTCTTAACCAAAATAAGAGCTCTATAGCCTACCATTCTTTGCCTGTTCTGTCCTAACTGCTTCACTGAGCTGGTGTTGGTATGGAACACCAGCCATGCACATCAGAGTCTAATTGTATTTTCTTTTCTCTCCCTTCCCATATGCATTGATGAAGCTTCTTGAAGGTGAGTAGACTTTTTCCAATTGCTATTGGAATTGTCCTAAATGTAATCATTATATTTTATTTGTCTTTTCCAACAATCTCTAGTACCAGGGATTGAAACTGCGTTTAGCAGAAGGCAAAGGACAGTGCTAAAGCCTCTGGCCAATGTCTTAGAGAATGGATCCCATCTGGGTCTGCTAGCTGCTATCAGACACAGTAGAATATCCCTGCAACAGAAGTTGTAGCTGAATACTCTTGCAGGAAAGAACTTTAATTTGGTGGCATTTTCTGTAATTTGAATTGATTAGCGCTTGATTATTGTTCCATGAACACTGGAGTTGCAGAGATCACTGTTGCATGCGGTTTCTGAGAATTAAAAAGTGAACAGCAGGTCTTGATCCTTCAGATGTTACAGACTAGGCCACTAAAAATTGATCTCCTTTGAACTTGGGTGATAAAACTCCACGTTCAAGTTACCTTAACTGAGGAGGGAGATGATGGCAATTTCTAGGGAGACACTGCTTCAAGTCTTTTTATAATTTCCAAGGACTGTTCTTAATAAGACTCGCTTGATAGAAAGTGCCTTTGAGTGGGGAGGTTTCGTTTAACACAGACAAAAGGAGGGCAACAGTTTAGCATCATACAGCAACAAGGAAGCACAGCAGCTCCGGAATGTAGAGTTTTAGATTTAAGCATTTCTTCCATCCCTTCTGAAACTTCCGGAACAAAGCACTCTGTGTTTTGCCAAGCCTTTTTCTTGTGTATGTGCTCCGTCACCATGCTCCTTGGAAACTTGACTCCAGTCCTCTCTCCCCTATCACACAGCAATTGTTGCCATTCCTTACCATAGGATCACAGCAGACCATGTTAGTAAGAATAGTGTGAGGGACCTTCCCTTTATAGGGCAGATTTATTCACAGGTAGTGTATCTCAGTGGACACTGAGAATCTCTCAGGTCACGTTTTAACTGTTCTTAGGGTGATTATAGCAAATGTTTTGTTTCTGTAGCAGAATAGTCTCAATGTGTGGAAGGGTTCAGCCTTAATATTTAGGAAACTACTTTGCTTGAGATTGCTTGTAACCCAGCTGAAGAGTGTCCATTTCAAATAGGAGCCATTACAAACTATTTATAATAACGTGTTTGAAGGATAGTTCCAGGGAAAAAGAGAGAGTAAATGATAGGTCTGACTTACCAAAATTAAATTACAGGGTATGCACAACAAAGGAGAAATCTTACACCAAGAAGCCAGCAACTGTTGGACAGCCCTGTACTGCGCAGTGATGACGAAGATGAAACAGCAGATGATGTGACTGACGTAGAGTCTGAAGTGACTGAAGACTCTGCAGAATGGGGATCATTGGACGAGGTGGCTGACGTAGAACCTGAAGTGACTGACGTAGAACCTGAAGTGACTGAAGACTCTGCAGAAGGGGGATCATCGGACGAGGAAACTGCAAATTCAGAGTACGTACGCCTCGTGACCTACCAAAGAGTGATTTTTGCTTCTTTGAAGCCTTCACTTTACTTATTTCCCTCTTTCAATGAGGATTGCATCCTGTGCTGCATGATGATGAAATGATAATGTTTGCACTTTGGGAGAAAAAGGCAGCCCAAGGCAGATGGGCAACTTTGCATACAACCTTAAAGACGAGTTTGGGGCTATGGCAAGGAAGGGTGATTAGTCACGGGCCCTAGCTCATAATGTGTTGCATTTACTTTTCATGTTAGGCTCTAATAGCGATCTTGGATATGGAAATATTTTCATTAGTATGGCTGGTTTGGCATCACAAGACTGGCAGGCAGCAGCCAGGCAAATTCTGTGCAAGTGTTAATAAAGCTGGTATGCTTTGAGCCTTTTGGATTACTGAAAGGCAACATAAGAGGGAACTTAATATAAAAAAAGAATATTTTTTCCTTCGGTCTCAAGCTTCTCTGTTACAGAATGTGCCTTCCTGCTCTCAGTAGGTAAGGCTGGAATAGCTCAGAGCTGCAGAACATTGACCAGAGGGTTTTTCCCGAGGCTGGAGCTTGCCAGAGCCATCTGCAGTGTTACTCTGTAGTGTCAGACCTCATTCCATTCTAGAATGAATACTTTCCAGAGGACAGCTTGATGCTTTGGTTGCAAAGCTGTTATTGATGACCTGTTGGAGAGAAATGCTGCCATATATAGACTTCCCAGTGCTAGAGACTGCTGTTACTTCAAATCCTAGAGCAGGGTGGCTGACTTCATCTTTCTCCCAGTGAAAACCAAGACACTGTTTCCTTTAGGACAGGGAGATCTGAACTCCTCATTACATGCAGCAAACTGAGAGAGTTAAAGACATGCAGGGTTCTTCAAAAGAAATGCATCGTGGCTACTCAGTGCAGTCAGATAATTATGGGACATTTTATATACCAGTAACCCTCGATGCCCAGTGGTATTAATAGCTGCTCTTTCTGGGTCTGTTCTTTCTAGGGAATGGCAACGAGCTGTAAGGTGCCCGATTTGCATGGATTTTTATTCACGGGTAAGGATCCACATGTTGTCATCCTTTCAGCTTTGTGGGAGGGGTAATGGGGCAGAGGGGGAGCTGTGCAACTCAGCTGACTAATGTGGGGTGCTATGGGCAGCTGGCTTGAAGCACAGAACTTGCTGTGAAGTTCCACAAGTCACTTCTTGGCAGTGTACGTAGAGGGAGAAACCCTTGCCCTGGCAGATCTGGGGGTTCCTTATTCTAGTAATGGACCGATTCCAGATATTCCAAGTCCTATTTTCCTGGTGCCAGTAGAGCAGCAAACTCAAATCCTTTCCTCCCAACACATGTTGTGGTTTCCTTTCTTCCAGATTCTACGAAAACACCGACAGGTTGTGTCAACCCAGTGTGGCCACCTCTTCTGCAGTCGGTGCCTCCCTTTTGCCCTTCAGACTTCTTGGGCTTGCCCAACCTGCAGGACAGAACTCCCTCCCAGAGCCTATCATCGCATTTTTTTCTGAATACTTCTGTTTCTCAGGACAGACTCAGATGGATTTTGGGGGATAGGTGGCAGAAAGACTTTTTTCTTCGTGTACATAGTTCTTGTTGTATACAGTTCCATTTTTCCGGAGTTTAATTAGAAATATAAATTTAAATTAATTATAATTATGAATTATAAGTATAAGTATAAGTTAGGTGGCAGAAAGACTTTTTTCTTCATGTACATAGTTCTTGTTGTATACAGTTCCATTTTTCTGGAGTTTAATTAGAAATATAAATTTAAATTAATTATAATTATGAATTATAAGTATAAGTATAAATATAAGTATAAGTATAAATATAAATATAAGTATAATATAAATTTAAATATAGTTAAGTCTGTCTGCTCATCTATATTGGACTGCTGGTAGACAGAGACTTCTTTTAACAAGTTTAAATAAAATTGTTGGTTCGATCAGTCAGAAGCACTCGTTCTTTTCATCACACTGTAGTTTTTGATTTCGGGGGAAAAATGCTAAAGGCATAAGCTTTGTAGTTCTTGGGGCAGTGCGTGTTGTATGGTAAAAGGAAGTGGGCAGTGCTTGGGGTGTGAGGGCTTCTGTTTCTCAGGAAAGACTCAGCTGAATGTTTTGGTGAAAATGTCATGCTTTCAGTACTTTGAGGATTGAAAGAGCAGCAGATTGCTCTCTTGCTGCAGACATCCAAAGAAAAATATTTTCTTTGAGAATATAGCTGTGTAAACTGCTGTGTTCAACATTTAGCCTGCAAAATACGTCTTTACCTGTGAGGTAAAGACACAAAGCAACCGCTGGGGAGCGCATCACCACCATGATCACTACCATCGCTGTCATCATCACCATCACCATTTACCTTTCCCACTCTAAAACCGAATTGTGTCAACCCAATTGTCTGCAGAGGGAACAAGGAGCCAGCAGCAGCTCCTGGACCCTGGCTGCTGACATGGTCTGGCAGCAAGTGTCCCCATCAGTGACGGAGATACACTGGACATCGCCAGCCAGTGCTGATGGCAGGTACCTGTCCAGATTTTGGGAGAAAGCGTCCTGCTGAGCACACAAGTTGTTTCTCTAACTGCCTGCAGGCCTAAGCAAGACTTACACTTCCCAAGCTCTGGTTTCAGTGCTTGCAAACATCTCCATCTGCCAGCTGGCCGTGGTACTTCACAGCTCAGGGGCTGTCGCTGCTGAAACATCCTACCCTGCGTGTGACTCTTCCATAAGGGCTCGTCCTGCATTTCCCCTTGAAAAATTCAATTTCATCAGGGGAGTTTTCAGATCTCGGGGATGGAAACCTCAGGGAAAAATAAACTCTCACGGACTTCAGGTGCCATTACCTACCCAACCACCACTGGATGTGGCACACTAAGGGTTGACCTGAGGGCATTTGCAATCAGAATGCCAAATTCCTTGCTGCTTGGAGAGGAAATAAAAAATAAAGACAGTTGCATTGTTACACTGACATTTCTGGTCTATTTGGATTAAAAGATAAAAGTTTGCTGCAAGTTGTCATATCTGAAAAGCACTGCTTCCTTCTGTAGAGGAACTTTTTAATAGCTATTTTAGAATAGGAATTCTTTAGTCCTCTGTTGCATTTTATGGATTTTATAGGTTGCATATTTGGGAAGATATACTTTTACTTCTTCCAACAAATCTCACACAAGTTCAATCCAAACCTCTGCTTTGATTTTTGTTTGCTTGTTTTACACCTGCTACATCAGCAGCCAACGGGCCTTTGCCAAACCTGTTAAACCAAACGTAAAGCTGATATGAGCAGGAGTCACCTACACAGGTGGGGGCTGGCAACCAAGACAGAACACATCTCCAGGCTGAGAAATTGCATATGTCACCTTCTCAGTAACCATCCTGTTTTCACAAGATAGCAAAATAAATTTTCCTTTCCAAGCGAAAGTCCAGCTAACAGTCTAGGAAAAAAACCCAAACAAAAAGCAAACAAACAAACAACAACCCCCCCCAAACCAAACCAAACCAAACACAAAACCCCCAAAACCACACCCATGAGACAGCTGTGGTGTGAAACACAGGTTAAGAGCTACTCCACAGAGCATTTCCCCAGGTGAAATGACATAAGGAAAAAGCCCCCCAAAGCCCTACCAAGAATCAGTGGGTTGGAGTCAAGACACCAAACTGCCTTAAGAAAGGAGAGCAAAAGCTGAGAGTATTACGGTTTAGGTTGGCATGTTATTGTCAATACAAATAGTTGTAACCTAGCTCATTTCACATCTGTGTTATGAGGTAGCTGTGATAAAATGGATGGATGCAACATTTTTGTCAAGCCCAGTTGTTTTGGGGAAGATGATCTGCATGGAAGTAGATTTATAAATGTGGTGTGGGACCTATATTCTCCCCTCAGCATCTTTTTGGCTCCAGGTTCATTTTAGCAGGGAAAGCAGTTCCAGATTTCCAGCTAAGCCAGCCCAGGATTATCTCATGCCCCAGTAGCCTTTTTATGCATATGAAGTGACTGGGGCTAATTTTCTTAGTTCTGTCTCAGATATTTTGTGTAGATTCATAGTATTGCTTAACACAACAGAAGAAAATTAACATGATTGAGAGCCCAGACCTGGCATGCTGTAGGCTCACCTGTCAGAGGCTTGGGGTCATCATTTTTAGATGCTGACAGGGACGTGTTTTTGCCATGCAAGTGCACAGAGACTGTCAGAGACCACTTCTATTAGCTGCCTCGAAAGAGAGGGAGGATTTGCTCCAGAAGTTTTCAGTCTTTCTCTGGCGCTTTGCTATGAAGTGCTGGAAATTGCAGGTCAGGTTAGCTAAACACAGACCAGTTTTGATTAATATGGGAGATGAATGCAAATGGCATGGGAGCGGTTGATGGGGCAGTGATGCTCAGAGGTGGCAAGAGGCAGTTTTGGAGGGTGATGCAACAAGTTTGTCTGCCAGATATTTCTGGTAAGGCAGCTGCTGGCAAATAGTTTCCGATAAGCCACAAACACCATGCAGTGGTGAACAATCAAAAAATAAAAATTAAAGGGGAGAAGTTAACATTATCCCAATATTAGCCTCTAAAAAGACGACCAGCAGTTACAACTTCCCTTGGTTTCCTGCTTGCCCCAAGGACGCAGCAACCCCACTGACTTTTTCAGTGTCAGGATTTCTCCTCCTTATACTTTGGGTTTAATTTAAGACCTGGGTAGAGATAGAAAGCTGAGCATGTGGGCAAAGCATCACACCTGACCCAGTCCTGCTCTGTCAAAACAGACTGTTGTCAGCAAAGCCACAAGGAGAAAGGCAGGGCTGTGCTTTCCAGATGCTGTAACGTGCTGCCCTGGAGCTGTAGCTTAGAGGGCTTTGACCCCTTGCACAAACAGTGCAAATCAGTGTCGGTGGGGTTTTGGGAAATGGTTATTAATGTTCATGCAGTTTCCCCTCTTAGAGGACACAGAAGTGGTTTTAGAAAATTAAGGACTTTCACCTGCTTTGCACTGTGACTTGTGCCTTGCTGCAGTAGAATTAAACCATCTCTTCTTCTGGGGGTGGGGACGTTTACAGTTCATAGTTTTTGTGAAACTGTAAAAAGCTAGCAGAGGCTTCAGTATGCAACTCCAGGTACTGATATCAAGTTCCCCAGCCTTTAGAGAAAATTCTCCTCTTTGGGCTGTTTCTGCCACCACTTTCCTCCCCTTGGTAGTCTTCACAGTCCTGGGACCATTCCAGTTCAAAACTTGGAAGTGCTCCCATGGAATTCGGGGGGCGCTGACCCCGCTTAGGGCAGTGCTGTGGCCTGGGGACCATGGAGTGCAGGGCAGCTGTGTGAAGTTGCAAAGTCCCTGCAAAGGTGTTTTCTTCTATGGCAACCACTGATGTCCCCCAGGAGGGATGACGGGGGTACTCTCTGGGAGGAAAAGCACAGCACAGGTTGTAGCAGCACACTCCGTCTAAGCAGAAATACAGCAGCTCAAAATTTGTCTTACAAGTTTATCAGTGACGACCTCAGCAAAGAGAGTCACCTGATTGTTGATAAGCTCAATTGAGGAAGGTCTGCTGGTTTTAGTGTTGAACAATGCTGAAACCAGCTTGACCAAACTATCAGACCCCACCACAAGGACGTGCAAGACAGAGGTTCCCTGACTGAGGCTGGGAGCAGCAAGGACGTGCAGGCCCTGATACAAAACTCAGAGTCAGGAGTGTCAAGCAGAAGAAACTAGAGAGTTGCAAACACCTTTGTCAGCAACAAAACATATTTTGTTGAGTAAGGTGACAACACATAATCTAAAAAAATTACATATGACTGACAATCACTTTATACTATAAAAGCCCAGACTTTTTAATGGTAGGGTCTCCTAACAAACCCCTTCTCCAAGTGTGTGTGGAGATTTCTCCCTTGAGTGGGAACGCCCCTCAAGGTTAGTCCTTGAGAATGAGCAAAAGAGATTTGCCCCTGGTCATTGCTATGAGTGAGTAACACCAACCTCTACTTAGTAATTGTTTTGCTAGCTTTAATATAATTACTTCAATTGTTTTATTACAATTGCTTCAATATTGCTTGAAAAATAGTGTGCTATACTAATAGTTATAGCTATCCATCCATATTGTGTGGTAAGTAATTCTGACAAAACTCCTTTTTTTCTATCATTATCATTATTGTAACCCATTTCAATAAATCATTCCTTTTATTTGTATAAATATATTTGGTTTGCCATCCTTAATCCTGCAGGACAAAGTGGTATAAAGGTAGACATAAACCACTGAAAAGTCTGGGGCTAAGACTGGATCCAGGTGCATGTAGGTTCCTCTCTGAGAAGGAGTTTAGAAAGCAATGGGGTTCCTTCCCCACCTCGTAACTCAATAGGAGGGCTTCTCTAATAATACACTTTATCTAGTAAACTTTGTCTGAAGCTCCCACTCTGCCTGTGACAGAGGTGCCGAAAACCCATGCCTCGGTTGCCTCGGGTATCTCAGGGCCCACAGCAGCTGTGGTCAAGCCCTTCACACCTGCGTTTCACCTCTTGGAAGACGTGCTGGAGAAGCCTGCTGACTGCAGGTCCTGCACACATGGCTTACTTACTCCTCCCATCAGAAACTTGATCCAGGGACAATTTCTGGGCATGAAAAGTACACATTTAAGGAGAGATGGCAGTCGGACTTGGTTTGCTTTGTAAATAAACACCGGGGGTGTGTAATGCGATAGCACGTATACTTGGCTCCAGCTGGGCTTTCTCTATAGTGTGTTGTTTTGGTGTTCTGGACCAGAAATCTGTAGGTTTGTTTTTGTACCAGTGACTCAACCACTAAACTGCTTAACCTTCTCCACAGTCAGCGTCTCGGAAAAGCCAAACACAAGCAACTCGGACTGCATGAAAACATGAGCTGCAGACTGGCCTGAAAGCCAAAAGAAAACTATAATTTACTGGAAGGGAAGGTCCTCTTTAAATTTACAGAAAAGAGCATATATAGAAATCTAACAAAAGCATGTAATGATTGTCTGGCAGGGACCAGGGAATGCTACTGCAAGAAGTGGTGATGTGGATCAGCCATCAGATGTTAAACACAGTTTGTCTTGGTCAGGTCATAATCCCACATCCTTGATGAGGAGCATCTCTTCTTACTACTAAAACTGCAGAGATGCAGTGAGAAAAGCAAAAGCTCAACTCGAATTGAAATTGAACAGAAATGTCAAAAACTGCAAGAAAGGGTTCTACAGACACATAAACAACAGGAAGAGATAGAAGGTATTGGCCCACTCTTAAAAAGGAGAGGTGAAGTAGTCACCAGCAATGCTGAAAAGACAGAGGTTCTCAACACCTCCATCTTTACCTGAACTGCTGGGCTCCAGGTCTCGGGAACAACAATCCAGCTTGATGCAGACACAGACACACCAGTGTCAGTGGAGGAAGAGTTGGTGTGTGCCCTATTAAGGAGCTTGACCCCTACAGATCGATATTCACCTGAGGGTGTTAAGAGAACTGATGATGTTGAGAGGCAGTCCTCCTTGGTATGGAGATCAGGGGACATCGCAGAAGGCTGGAAGAAGGCTAATGTCACCTCATCTACAAGATGGAGTGACATTCTTGAGGTGTCCTGCTCAGGGCCAGGAGTTGAACTCAGTGATCCTGATGGGTTCCTTCCAACTCAGCATATTCCATGATTCTATGATTCTTAGAGGAGGATCCAGGAAATTATAGGCTCACCAGGTATACTTCACTGCCTGTGAAAGTTATGGAATGAATCCTTCTGGGGGTTATCACAAATAAAATGAAGCACATAACTGGTAAAAGCTAGCATTAATTCACCAGGGGCAAATTGTGCTTGACAAACCTGATCTCCTTCTATAGTAAAGGAACGAGCTTGGTCAACGTGGGGGAAGTGGAGGGCATTGTCTACCTGGATTTCTCCAGAGCATTCGATACCATTTCCCACAGCCTCCTCCTGGAGAAACGGATGAGTTACACTCTAGACAAGTGGTCTGTGCAGGGGGTGAGGAAGTGACTGAGAGGCAGCACCCAGAGGGTGGTGGCAAATAGCTCCTTTTCAAACTGGCACCCCATCACAAGGCACTTCCCCAAGAGCTGTGCAAAAATGAGGTGATGCTCCAGCACAGGCAGGGGAGCAGGATGGGGGAGTGCTGGCATGTGTGGAAAACACTTTGGGAGAAATGGGACAAAATAGTTTCAGTTGGCAGGTATTTGAGTGGAGTCCTGATGACAGTGTACACTGTACATGTGGGGACACCATTAGGTAAGCTATGAAAATTCAGAGCACTGCATGAGCACCAAGATTTGTGCCATAAATGGCAGTTAAGTTTGCACTTTTTTATGCAGATCACACATCACACCAAGGTTTAAGGCAGGGCTTGCAAGCTGATTTCCTGAGGATAATATATTAATTAAGTGATCAGGCTCACTAAAGCAGAGTTGATGCAGGATATAGACACTGGCAAACCTGCCCCAGCAGGGACCATTGCCACAGACTTGTGCAGAAGGCTGTGTAGTGCTGGCAGGGACAGGGAGGCTCAGGGCCACACTCTTTCCCTCTGCTTAAGCTTTGCCTCTGACTAACCAGCTCTGCCTTATGAAGAGTATTCCTCTTTCATATTTTGCTTTCTCTCGCCCTTTTCCAGCTCGGTTTCCTCAGCCACCTGTGCTTCAAGCCTTCTCCTCTGCCAGCCTTATGGCTTTTCTGCTCTATTGGCATTTTCCCCCTTAGTCCTTTTTTTTCCACTGCTGTTTCCCCTGCCTTGCCTTTTCCGCTATGCATTTCCACTCCGGTGTTTCATTTTTTCCTGATCTGCCCTCTGTCAGTGCTCACCTCCTCCACTCCAAGCTGAGTAAACTGGTGCTAAGTCCTTGCTCTCACTGCCCAAAATTCCCACCCAAATGAGGTCAAGGGATTCCTTAATGAAATTCCTTGGATATCAGTTTTGTGGAATAGTCTCCTATTCAGTGTATCTGGTTCTTTTATGCTTCCAAGCTTCATTTTCTTCTTTTTGAAACGAGCCAAAACAGGAGTGAAAGGAAGATGCTGCCAGGAAGGCTGTGGGGAAACTTCAAGAGACCCAGTGCTGCCATGACCTGACAGATCTCCTCAGTCTCATTTGCTTCCTGGAAAAATCTTTGTCTTTATTCCTGTTTATTATTAATTCATCTGATTCACGGTCATTAATGCAAAGGAATGGTTGTGAAATGGTCCCCTGCCAAAAGTAAATAACCGTTATAATGGTGATCAGAAAGTTGGATGTTGAAGACCTGTAGGTTAGTTTGCACAGGTCCTGTCTCCACTTAGCAGGAGGAAGCTCGTAGTGCAGCTAGGGAGGGACAGGTTCCCTGGGTTTTACCAACAGCTCCTATGCACAAAGGTTAAGGTATTCCGGACTTAAATCACTAACAGGTAGGTATGTCGGCCTCCAAGCTAATTGCCTGAAGCAAAGTTACTTGAGGTGAGTCACAGTCAGATGATGATTTTGTCACCTGGTTCGGACCCAGTGACTGCTGCTGCCTCCTAGCTCTCCTGGGCTTCCTTTGGTCACTGGAAAGCAGCTCTGACACATGCCCGGGGGCAAGATGGGATTTTCTGTACAAGAACTGGGGAACAGCTGCTGCTCTCAGCACTTCCCAGCAATGAGTAAGTGCTCCTGGAAATGAATGAGTGGCAGGAAATTCTTGTCTTTCTCCTGGGGAAAAAGTGATCTCTGACCCGCCTGGGTGCCCTCTCCCTGAGTCATCAACTGGGGCTATGGGTGGTACTAAGTGTGTTTAAGGTGAGATGCTGTGATACACGAGGTCTAACATGTTCTTACCCTCTCCCAGCAGGAGAAGATGTCTCCACTCTCTGTTGCCACCCTGCACAGCTTCTCTCTGTAAGCCCTGTATGCTTCCTCCTGCATCCATGTTGTCCTGCCTGCCCTGACCAGTGTGTCCTACAAAAGGGGCTTTGTGGAGGTGTGCTCAAGGGAGGTAGTTAAGTTTTAGCTTCCTGTTCGCTGAGCCAGGAGTAAGATTTTAACAGGGATTGTGCTATACCAGAACTATTTTGCTGTTGCTTAACTAGTGCTACCTGGCTCTGGGCCACTTAAAACAAAAAGCCAGACCCCAGAAAAGAGCAAAGCATCGCTATGGTCACTGGAAAAACAAAACTGGGCCTTTTCTCCATGCAGCTCAAACAGTGCCCAGGCCTGGGGATGCAGAGCTATAGAAACCTCTCCCGAGTTGGTAGGTGGAGGTGTTTGTTGGGGTGTGGGCTTGTGTTTCTCCACATGGGGATGTGGAGGGGAAGTGGGGGGCATCTGTGTCATCCAGCAGAGTTTTGTGGAGAGGGAGAAGACTTTACCCTCTCTGCACTGGCTGCTGCATCCGCTTCCAGGATGACAAAATCAAGGCACTGATGCCCCAGGGACTGAGGTCTGTGGCCAGGTACTGTCCTGGGTCGTGCTGTCTGGGCAGCCTGCTCTGGCACACCTAATGGAAGTGGAAGGTACTAGCCGGATTTGGCAGCAGTAAGCTGCGCACCACACTTAATCCCTGAAAATCCTGTTTGTTTAAAGGCATGAATTCAGGCTGGGAGTTCATGACTAACTAGGAAAATGAGATTAAGTTAACAAGGTATGCATTAGGACACCAGTGAGATCAAATCTCAGGATTTTTAATGACAGCAATAAAATACTTCAGCCTCATGGTACAAAAGCCTCAGCAGTAGTTGATGTTAGACTTGGTTTCTCTCTTGTTCAAAGACCATGCTGTCAGGTATGAAGTGACTAGTACACAGCTTCATGTCAGGGCCTTATCCAGGACACTGTATTGGGGAAAGGAAGGGGACTCCTTCCTAGGGATGGTGGACTCAGGAGGCAGAGGAGTGCAGGGTTCTGTCATAGACTTGCTCTATCAGGCTGCTTTCAAAACACCTGTTCTGGTTCTCAGGGTTTGCAAAAGATTTCCAGTAGCCATGAGGAACATGGAAAAGGTTTTTAAGGGCTCAGAGACGTAAGGGGTCTAAGGGCACAGGTCAAAAGCTAACCTCTTCAAGGGTAGATAAAGCCCTGAGATGTAATCAGCTCAGTGTGGGACAGGTGACAGCCCAAGTACTTAGAGTAGCTACTGTGATGTGCCTTCCAGGACATGTGAAACAGATGGCAAAAAAAGAGGTATTTTGCTTGTTTTCCTTCTCTTTGATGCTCCACTGTTGCTAACCAATCCCTTGGTGTGACTTGTATCAGAAGGGCAATGGTGATGTTGTTTCTTACTCTTTCCGCACATAGAGTCTGTATTTCCAGAGCCTGCCACAGGCTCTACCCTTTGTAAGGGCCAGTGACCTGTCAGCACACCAGGTATGAGGGGAAGGTTTTGTTAAGGTATCTGGCATGGCTTGCTCTATTTACCTTCCCTTTTTGCAGAAATCAAAAAGGAATTAGTTTGCAGTGTATGCAGCAAAGTGCTGGTAGAATTCAATTCAGTTCATTCACAAGTACTTGTGTTCTTCTAACACTGTTGGATATTCAGTGTTTGTGTGCTCGAGAGAGACTTTTGCTTGGGGTTGTTCTTGCCTTGTAATAGTGAGCTGTCATTAAAGACCCCCAGGAAGGCAAAGCTTGTACTGGAGAGATGTTCTCCAGTGACTGGTGTGAGCATCTTCCACTTTTTTTGAAGAGTAGAGCACTGCTCAGCCTGGAGCCTGCTCTCATTACAGTGAGAAACAGCGAGCTTTAATACCCTTTGCTGCAGGGATTGATGCTGATGTGAAAGACAGAACATGATTCATAAATCACCAGGCTGGCACTGGAAGGCTGCTGGAAAATCCCAGCTTAAAAGCTGTACCTGTTACTGAAACAAAGCAGTTTGTCACAGCTCTCGAGTTGCTCAGAACTCATGTGCATTTCCTTGTGTTTGAAACACAAAGGGGCAATTTGGACCTCAGCTCCTTCTGACAGCCACACTGATTCTCCAAAGCCTGCAGATGTAACAGGTGTTTGGTCTGAGAGATGTGTATCTTCAACAGGCTTCAAGCAAATAGAGCCCATGAATGGGGTGTCCACAAAGCACATGAATGCAGTGGTTGGCTTAAACCACCTCCCTGTGAGCTGGTTGGCTCAGTGATTGGCCTGACAAATTCTCTGTGCCTTTCCCTGATTGTTTTTCCTTAGGAAACCCCTTTTTCTACATCCTGACTGGTCATGGGGAGAAGCATTCATGATTGTGACCCCGCAGCAATCCCAGTAATCATTGTCAGTACCAAGTGAATGCTAAACTCATGCTATGCCAAGCACCCTCATCCTCCTTGAACCTGCTTGCCTGCATTATCCACTTGCCCAGGCAAGGACCACCTAGGCCACCATGACTCTGGGTGTTAATGGATTCATCCTCTGCTGTCAGCACCCTGCTTGAGCCAGTGCAAAATGCAGCAGGACCCTGAAGCCTTGCCAAGTAATGGGGCTGGTTTAGGATTTGGTGCCTCATGCGTGAGGCTAAGGAAGTGACTTACAGGCTTGTGATTAGATTTTCCTTTCAAGTTTGTGCTGGCAGACAAGAGTGAAATGTGTATGGTGCCTCAGCCTGTGCACAGCTCACTGGCACTTGCCCAGTCACAGGTGGCCAGAATTTGAGGGGGCAAGAGGGCATCTGCATACAGCAGCAGCCTGATGGTGTTTCAGGACTGTAGGGCTGTGCATTGGCTGTAACAGTCTCAGCATCTCTGTCCCTGACATCTGCTCCTGATGCAAGGCTAGACCTGTCACAGGCTTCACAAACAGAGCAAGAAGAGTAATCCAGTACTAAATGCTTGCTGCAAGCGTCAGGTCTTTGGGAAAATCCTTGCTGAGCCATAGCTGTCAATGTTGTGTTGTTACAGAGTAAGTCACTAGACTGAATGGGCTAAGACATTGTGAAGGGGACACCTTTCAGACACCTGGCTTTCAGCAGGAATTTGATTCAAGAAGGTTTTCAGGTTTTGTCAAATGGTCTTGAAATCAAAATATTTAATCTTATTTCCAACTTCCCTTCTTAATAAACACCTTCCTGGGATACCTTCTGACAGGTATGTAGATATCTTTTGATAGCTAGAAAATTAATTTTAAAAATAAATGCTATGTGCATATACTAATTGTGCTTAATCATGGGTGCTGCTATAGCCTTCTAGCTCAGAATTATAGAATGGTTTGGGTTGGAAGAGACTTTAAAGATCACCTAGTTCAAACCCTCTGCCATAGGCAAGGACACTGTTCACTAGACCAGGTTGCTCAAAGCCCCATCCAATTTGGCCTTGAATGCTTCCAGGGATGGGGCTTCCACAATTTCTTTGGGCATCCTGTGCTAGTACCTCACCACCCTCACAGTAAAGAATTTCTTCCTAATATCCAATCTAAATCTGCCCTCTTTCAGTTTAAAGCCATTCCCTCTATTCCTCACAGTCTCCCTGTCCCTGCCTCCACTCTCTGTAGGCTTCCTTTTTGCGTTTTAGTTTGCCTAGGAGCACCCTGTTCATCCATGCAGACCACTTGGCATTTTTGCTTGACTTCTTCTTTGTTGGGATGCATCACTCCTGAGCTTAGAGGAGGTCATTCTTGAATATTAACCAGCTTTCTTGGGCCCCTCTTCCCTCCAGGGCTATATCCCATGGTATTCTGCCTAGCAGATCCCTGAAGAGGCCGAAGATTGTTCTCCTGAAGTCCAGGAGTAGTGAGTTTGCTCACTGCCCTAAGGATCTGGAACTCCCCCTGCCTCATGGTCACTGTAGCCAAGGCTGCCCTTGAGCTTCACATTCTCCACCAGCCCCTTCTTGTTGGTGAGAACAAGATCCAGCATTGCACCTCTCCTCGTCAGCTCCTCTATCACTTGGAGAAGGAAGTTATCAATGCATTCCAAGAATTTCCTGGATTGCTTATGCCCTCCTGTGCTGTCTCTCTGACAGATATTGTTGAAGTCCCCCATGACAACCAGGGCTTGTTAATGTGAGGTAGGTCTTATAGGGACCTCATCCACTCTGTCTTCCTGGTCAAGCAGCCTGTTGCAGACCCCCACTATGTGACCTGTCCCTGCTGTCCCTTTAATCCTGACCTATA
Organism: Neopelma chrysocephalum; assembly: GCF_003984885.1. Taxonomy (NCBI): domain Eukaryota; kingdom Metazoa; phylum Chordata; class Aves; order Passeriformes; family Pipridae; genus Neopelma; species Neopelma chrysocephalum. The sequence continues at coordinate 103,235 of NW_020897750.1, forward strand.
AGCTCTTGGTCAGCTCATCCATCCCCAGGAAGAGCTCCATGCACTCCAGCTGATCACCGATGTAGAGGGGAACACCCCCTTCCCATCTCCCCTGCCTGTCCTTCCTAAAAAGCCTGTATTTTTCCTTCCAATACTCCAGTCACAGGAGCTGTCCCACCAAGCCTCTGCAATGCCAATAATATCATAGTCCTGTTGGCATGTACATCTCTAACTCCTCTTGTTTATTCCTCCTATTATATGCCTTGACTGTTGGGAGGAGCACCATTTTATGTCCCTAGGTCGCTTTGCCACCTCCCTGGGCAGTGACAGTCTGGCTGCTGCTCATCACATTTCTCACCAAGATGTGCAGATCTGCCTGGAACCCCTGGGCCCTGACAGCACAGAGGGACAGCCAGACAGACTCTGCAGAGATAGGAGAGGGCACAGCAATGCACTGCTATGTCCAAGTGAGTGGGGAGAGCAGACCTCAGGCAAACGGGACTTGCTCCCATGTGGCTCCTGCCAGACCAGCCTTGGTTCACTACACAAGATGTGAGAAGTTTGCTTGTGTGATATTGTTGCCTGATTTTGCCCAGAGATTTATTCAGCCTTGTCGCTTGTGCTGCAGTGTCTGGTCATATGGATGGAGGCCAGAGTATTTACTTGCATATTCCTGCAGTGAATAAAGAAGATAAGGTAGAAAATGGCTGATGTTTTTCAAGGTTTCTGGCTCAGAAAGATTTATAGTAATGACTATTTGAGCCCAGATACCAACAAGTTCATTAAGTGAATGCCTACTTACACTAGTGAGGCTTTTCACTGACAGAATGTAGTTTCTCATTTATGTTTAATGATTGACCTTGTCTGGAGAGCAGGGGAAAGCAAACCATTTGTTATTTCAGTCCTCTGTTTCCATCTTGAATTATATGTTTTGTGTGGGAGGACACGTTGCAGGGAATTACCCACCCGTGTAAAGTGACCTCCAGCCAGGAGGTGCCTCACCAGTGCTTTCCTAGGCTGCAGCCCTACAGCCACATTGTGCCACACTCCATTTCTCTCAACAGCTCCTGGGGCTCAGCAGGTTTCAGTGCTTTGCCACCCAAAGAGCAATTGCGAATACACAGCGAAATGTGAAAAAGGCCCCATGTTTGGCCAAGTTCTTAGGAAGTTAGGAAATGCTTTTGCAGCAGAAAGTTTGAGTGATTTCTTTGACTTTGAAAGAATATTCCTCATCTTTGTGTGAGTTCTGTATGAGAAAGTATATAGCATCATAGAATGGTTTGGGTTGGAAGAGACTTTAAAGATCATCTAGTTCCAACCCCCCTGGCATGGGCAGGGACACATTCTACTAGACCAGGTTGCTCAGGGCCCCATTCAACCTGGCCTTGAACACTTCCAGGGATGTGGCATTCCTAACTTCTCTGGGTAACCTGTTCCAGTGCCTCACCAACTCACAGTAAAGAATTTCTCCCTAATATCCAATCTAAACCTGCCCTCTGTCAGTTTAAAACCATTCCCCCTTGTCCTATCACTACTACATTTTGTAAACAATTCCTCTCCAGATTTCTTGTAGGCTCCCTTTGGGTACTGGAAGGCAGCAGGTTTGTCAGAATAGAGGATTTTTAATATAAATTTTAATATAATTTGAGATTAGCCCAGGGTTTGCCATGTCACACAGGATTGACACAAAGCAAGTGCATGTTCTGGCATATGTTCAGCCTTTGGAAAACTGCATTTAGAGACTGGGGGAAACAAGTTGCTTTCGGTGAGCTAACCGTCATTATAGGTTATGGCAGCCCTTCCCAGACCACTGGCTTAAACAGGAAGGGAGGGAGACGTCTGCCCTGCCTTCAGTTTGACAAACCAACCTCATCACAGTATTTTGCTGCACAAACCATCACCCAAAATAACTCCATGCTCGTGTGTCAGTTTGTATTTGCCATTATAATTACATTTCACAGAAGAAACATTTTTCTTGTGCTTTCCTAGAACGGCTGCAGGGAGATCGGTATGTTGAAATAAGAACCCAAACAAATAAACCAATAGCTGTTTTCATTGGAAAGCCTAATTTCCGCCCTGCTGCTTATTAAAGTAGGGCCTATGTTAAGGACGAGATTTTCTGGAGAGTAAGAGCTGAACAACCTGCACAAAGAATTGTACTGAGAAAGGAAAATGGACAGATGTTGTCACTGGTCACTTCTAGAACTACTTTCTAGCTTTTTTAATGCCTGTGTGTTTCTAATCCATTTTCCATCAGTGGTTCAGCTACTTTGACCATCTTTCAGAGCTGATCACTGGGAGGAAAAAATCTTATTTCCAGAAAGCCAGGAGGTGTGCACAGAACCTAACTGAGCTGGGGAAACTCCTGTTTCCCTAGAAGTTACAGATAGGTTTGCCATACAATAAAGCAGACTTCTTGGCCAGCAAAGTCTGAAACTGGAGCATGGTAACAAGCCAGCGCTCTGGGAGGCTTTCCCAGCTGGGAGCATAAGGGTGCTGGAAAAACCTCACCAGCATTGCCATCAGGGTTATCTCAGTTAAAATCAGAATATGAGTTGTAAATACCAGTACTGGAAGGGCTGGAATAGAACCGATAATTGTGAGCTAGGCTGCTGTGTTTATACATGGCTGAATTGTGTAAATAGCCAGAATAATCTCTTGCCCACAAAAAACAACATGAAAGCCAAAGCCTGTGCATAATTTAATTTTTAGAGTTACAAACGGGTGGTGTAGCTAGTGTTCATCAATGTGACTTTATGTAAAATAGCTTTAATACAGAATAACCCCAGTTCAGGAGGAATAATTGTATTTGGCCAAATGCAAGTTGATAAGCTCAGTAGTATCTGAAGTTTGTCCTCCAGCCTGATTTGTGCAGTGGGACAGAGTAAAAGATGGCCTGTTTTAGCTTTAAAAATCCACAAATCCTCACTGTCTGGTATGTATCATCTGTACACTGAGATGATTGACTCTTCTAGTCTGTCTGTATTACAAGTTCAGGCCTGGTAGAGTTGTTAGTTTTCCAGGAAAGATCTCCTGGGTATTGACCTGGTCCCCCTGGATAGCCCAAGCAGATGTTCCAACACGTAAGGAGGGAGCACTGAGGCTTGCTTTTGCCTCTGTTAATTGCTAAGCAGGGGTGGAATAAGGAAGAAAAGCAGCCCGAGCAGACAGGCTAATTGTCAGCAGGCTATATGGTGGTGAAAGGGGAGAAGCCCTGCTGTTTTAAGCTTCAACTTGCAGCGTCTGTGTAGCCCACGCAAATAAAAAAAGCTGCCCTCTTTCCCAGCCTCCAATGTGCAGTCTTGTGTATGTGCACATATAGCTGTTTTCTACTGAAATCTATGGAGAGGACTTCCTGTTAAAGAAAGATATTTAAAACCTACCAGGGAATGCAATTACTTGGCCAGGTTAATTTATTTTCTTTACTATTTTGCCTCTGTATTTTTCCTTGATTTCCATGGCAATAATGATGGGAAAACAATGTGTTAGAAAAAATGCTAGCGTAATTGGAGTTCAGAGTGAGCTTTTAGTATCTCTTAGGCATCTGTGCCTTGTCTCATTTGTGAGCAGAATCAAGCCAGATGATAAACAAAAGGAGCAAATTATTATTGCATCAAGACTTAGAGTTGCCTCCTTTTTAAAAAAATATTTCCAACAGGCTTTACCCAATAACTGGACCTGATAACTGCATAATTGCTAAGAGAAAGCTTGTGTCCATAGAGTAGCTTTGCAAGATCAGAGCTATAATGAATGTTAATTTTGCTGAAAATTATTATAGTCACATGCTATAACATCAGTGTGGTAAGGGCAGGTATAGTAGACATGAAGATAAATGAAAGGCTTCTTAAAAAAATTCTTTCTATGATAGTTGACATTTCTTATTATTTTGATGGTACTGGTTTTTTACTTATAATTGGAAAATCTACGTTACTCCTATCATCTTAAGACCTCCTGACAAGCCAGTGGGCATGCCTTGTAACTTGCCTGTAAAGCAGCAGTGTTATATCCCAGCAATGACACTCCTTGCACTGCCCAAAAGAGAGCCATGGTTAACACTCCCTGGACAGCACACCTCCTGGCACCCTTGCCCTGAGACTTGGTCCTGTACTTTCTCTTGTAGAAATCTGTGTCAAATGGGACTGAAGCTGTGTTACACTGCTTGCTGTCATGACAGCAGCTTCCTAGGAAATAGGTAGATGAATGAATCAGCTTATCTGAAAGATAGGAAGGTATACATAAAAATGCCCAGTGCGTCAGCCTGGCTTCTTTGCCTGGAGCAGAGGTGAAAAAGACACCAATGACTGTGGATATTTGTTGAAATTAAGCCCTCCTCTTTCTGTCCTGACATAAGCCTGAAACAGGGGACTAGGACTAATCTCACTAGGACTTGCCATGGTCCAGCACTCTCTTTTGCTGTTAATTTCTAAGGGGGTTTTGTGTTACTTCCATCAGACTCAGAACTCCAGAATTTCATTTGATCCTGAAAGTGGAATTTACAATATTAAGTGTAGGTACATATGTATGTCAATATATATGTGCATCTGTGTGTGTGTGTATTGCTGTGACTGAGCCACAGCAAATGCAGAAAGCCTGCTCTGATCAGATTTTCATCCTGGGATGGAACTACACCTTAAATGTTCAGTCAGTAGAATTCAAGCCACCCTGTGCATGGAGGCAAACATTGGAGTGTCTCACTGTACCAAAGCCTGTCCTGGGGCAAGTTAGCTTCTTTTTGCAAAAGGTGGATACAGAAGATCCCATTCCGCAGAAGTGATTTATTGATGCAGCTTTCCTGGCTGAATGCTGACCTGCAGCCAGCTCTGGTTTTCGTTGTAGCCACTGCACTATTCCTTTTCCTGGTTTAGCACACCCAAGGAGCCTGGATAATGTAGCTATGTCAATATACAGCTGCCTGTACTATAAGAGTAGACCAGAAGTAGGACGTGTCAAGGATGGGAATATCCTGCAGGGCTCAGGCAAACTGATTCCTGTGGGATGTGACTGTGTCAGTGCTAATGAAGGTACAAGTGCCAGAGTTCCTACAGTGCTTTTTTCAGGGACCGGGTGCCATGATAAATGCTTTTCAGCCCTGCTGAGGGCACAGAGTTATCTGTTGACAACCTGCCTCCTTAGATCTGCATTTTCCAACCTGGCTCAGCCCACAAGTCTCTGTCCTGTTACTGCCCTTGCTGCCTGAGGTGAGACCAACACAGCTCCAACACACACTCAAGCTTCCTCATTTTGTCTAATCGATTGCCTAGATGAGATCTAGTCTGTGTTTCAACATCAGCTATTTTGGGTATAGCAGATCAAGTTTCTCCATACAGAACGGATGTTGCTTCCCAAAATTGCTTGTCATCCTCTGTATTCACATTTTCCATGGGTGAGGAGAAGTCACTTGACTTCTTTGTGATAAACAAGACTCAGTGAGCAAAACAGCAGTGCTGGCTTGTTATTTGTTGACTGGTAATGTTCTTGCTAATGCAAAGAGCCCTCATTTTGCATATGCTCAAGACTTAGTTGCCCTGTCAGCTACCCCTTCTTACTGTTTGCTTTAGAGCCTGCTGATTAACCCAGTTTCTTAGGCTTTCCTTTCCTGTAGTTAATGTATAGCTGCAGTTTGCTTCCTGCTTTGCATCCATATGCCAACCACAGTTTGCCATTTATTCTGCCAAATTTATAGCTACATGCTCAACCAATAATCTGTCTAGATAGCCAGTATGAATTATGTGCAAAATGTTATTTCCTAAATCTGGATGTGATTATCTCTCAACTGTGTATTTCCAAAAGGGCAGCTCCCTTCCAAAGAGAGCTGGTAAGCAAAGGAGGGATAGCAGGGACTTGCCAAAGTGTTTATGCTGCTGTGCTCCTGCACCTAGCAGGCTGTCTGTCCTTCTGGCTGCCCAAGCTCAGCGTGCATCTGTGCAGTTCCCTTTTATCACAGGCTGCTGGGCTGCTGGTCCTCGGTGCTGAGCAGGGTCAGAGACTGGCTGGTCCAGAACATCACAAATTTGGGGATTAAGGGCACCTGTCCTTTGTACATGAGCTGCCAATTCAGCAGATAGCACACTGGTACTGTCCAAAATGAAATATTTTTGCACGCCAGTCCTGCTAAAAGGGAGGCCGAGAAAGAAAAGAAAACCGACTGAACATGGAGGGGGAGATACCTTTCTAATGAAAAGAAACCTTTTTACTTTTTCTCAGACACTTGTATTATGCACCATGTAATTATTCAGTATATCAATTTATCCTATTTACTTTAAAAAATTATACATTTAAGAAAACATCCCCTTTGACTTGCTGATGGTAATACCTGTCAGGTGTCAGTTAAATTACTTCCCATTTCATAAATAAACCCTTCAAGTTTAAACAATTTTAATATGCAAAACACAAGGAGAAATTTCTGGGTCTGACTGATGTTCCATTGGCACATTTGTTGCTTGTTGTACAAGAGGTGGCTACCCCAATGCTAATTAAATGAAGCATACTGACATGCAGGAGATGTCCCGGCTTTCCAAGCCAGAGCCAAAATGATTATTGCTGCAATGAAGCATGGTTCCTGCAGAGCTCCTGCTTGGATAGGCTTAGAGGGAAAACAGCCTCATCACCTCCGAGCTTGAGCAATCTGTGAGGAATCTGCCCATGACTCAGTCGAGAGAGCAGAGGCCTTGACCCTAGACTGCTGATTTTTGGTTTCCCCACAAAATCAAATCAGCTTCTTGGCCAAACTATTTCCTCCCCAAGTCCAGTCCCTAACTCTTTAATTTCCCTTCATCAGGCCCCCAGATGGGTTTTTCCTCCCACTCTACCAGCAGGGACTCCACACCCTGGTGCACAGTGCCTGGGACGTGTTTGCTTTCACACTGACTCAGTTCTGCATCCGTCTCACCTCAGACCACAATGGCTTTAGACTGAGAGTTAAGAAAACTGCTCACAACAAAACCTGAAGCCACGTGAAATCTGAAAGGTTTCTGGTACATAGCCAAGCCTGTGTCTGAGGTCAGGTTTGTTGACAGGTCACAACCCATGCTAGCAGTCCTGCACTGCTTGTACAGCCTACGCTTCACCTTCCCAAGACTTTCTGGAGGTAGAAGTCAGGGCAGGCTGCAGAAAAGATGCTTTGTACACAGATAACCACAGATATGCAGGGAGGAATCCTGTGTTGTGTAATGCCCGGCACCTCTCCAAATTATCTGTTTTGCACTGGCCTCTTCCAGGAGACACTCAGAAAGTGTGCCTTGTGAAAGGTTTGTCTCTGGGATTGGTAACAACCTTTTCTCGACTCTCTGCTCCTCGTGCTGTGATCCTTGTGTGGCTGTTTGTGGAAACATGATATGGACTCAACATGGTATATGTGGAATGCAAAATTAAGGCTGCTGTGTAACAAGGATTCCCAGGACACAGTTAGGACTCTGTCATGCTCATCTCAGTTTTACACAGAAGCAGTGTACAGGTGACTGCAGAGGACTTGGCCCATCATCTTCCCTGTCTGACTCTTCTCTGTCACGCTGTGCTGTAATCTGCTCTGTTTCTTGCAGTGAAGGGGTGACTCTGTGCTTTACCAGAAGAGCTTAGTGAAGATACGAGCAGAGGGGTGTGCAAAATCATTCCTGTGGTGCCCTGCCAAAATTCCCTGCACTAGGGAGAACAGGAATCTTGTGACTTTCCACCAGTTTCACAATGCAGAGCAAGAAAATGCTGTTCTTTCCATACCCATTCTGCATATTCAGATGTTTCCATTAGTGTCCTTTCTCAGTGTGAGGAGAAAATTTTGCAGTAGGATAGGAAACAGAAAACTGAGCAGAGGGAAGAGGGAAACAATTTGTCACAAAGTTTTTGCAAAGCTTGTCTGAAAAGCAATCTTTTGTAAAGCTGTTTCCTACCATCGAATTACCCTCAGCACTAACACTGTGAGCCCTGAGCTGGCAAACTTTCCTACGAGCATACAGAGGATTTAGGCACACACACCTTGTGTGCTTTCCTTCATTCTGGAGCATTATCTCTGCAGCAGTGTTCAGCTTCAGAGACAACAGATTGAGCTCAGCTCCCATTGAGATGGGAAAATCTCATCCTCCTGTTCTCAAAAAATTGCTTTTCTAGAGTTACATACATTACAAAATGGCACAGTTATGAAAACATGATGTACACCATATATTCTTTCTCTGGTTTTGTTTCTAATAGTAGTTCAGACTATTATTGTGTTTATTATTTTCCAGTTGAAACAAATGTTATTCTTTTTCTGTCAATTCAGAGCTGCAGCACAGCCACAAACCCAGCACTGAAATATCTGGTGTTTTGCTCTTCACACTCATCACTCTGATGACCTGAAAGTAACCTACTGTTTCTGTGCTGGTTTAATTCCTGCTGCTACACCGACTTCTGTATTAAAACACATCAATTTCAACAGGAAAGAAATTGTTTTTTCTAGTTGACTATAACAGTCAAGAGAGGAAACATTAGTAGGGCCCCATTTTAGCAAGTTACAGACAGCTGAACTGTTTTTATGCCGTAGCAGGAGCAGCCACTTGCCTCTGTGAAAGCTGGAATCTGGGGATGTTCAGCCTCCAGGATTTGTGGGCCACAGCTGTATGGCAGCTTCTCAAATATTACTTTGTTTTCACTTTCCAAAGCTGTTACTTAAACAGCATTTGAAAATGTGAGCAGGTAGCAACTAGTCTCAGAAATCAGAGACAAGTGAGTGGGCTCTCTTTACGGAGAGGGAGATAAGGACAGACCAAAAGACTCTGCTGTGTGTCAGACACCGGCACTTTCTAACATGCTGTCAGCTTACAGTGGAGTTGTTTCCCAGAAAGCCTCTGTTCTGTCCCAATAAATCACCTACTGCAGCTCTAGCTCAGTGTCATGCCTAGTTCTGCAACTCCTCCAGGAACTGCTAGGGTTGGCTCTGGGAAACTGAGGTACTATAAATCCTTTTACTGCTCTAAGTGGTGCAAAGCAAAAGATACACAGTTGTGCTGCAAAGCATGTGTTACTGGGGTGTCCTGCTCACACATGTAAGGAGCAAATCGCTGTTGTGATTTCTTTATCAAACAGATCTGACACCCATATCCCTTCTGTACACCAAGTACTCTCCTGGGTCTGGACACAAACACTGTGGTGGTCTGTGTAGTCTATTTAAGAGGCAGAAGGGGGTTTTTTGAGGTCTACCAACTGCTGAATGTAAGTTTTTCATCGCTTTTGAAGTCTTTATTGGGAAAATGTAAGGGCTTTGGGGGATATATTTTATTGGCTGACACGCTGAGTTTCTAAGAATTTTATGGTAGCAATGCAAGAAAGTTTTAGTTTTCATCTGTCTTTCACAGAAACTCGTGTTTACTATGTCTGCTTTTCTTTGGGATATTCTAGTTGTAAAACAGTACTTGATAACATTCTTAATGCTACTGAAGAAATTAACCTCTCTATCCCAGTCTTAGTCTTTGTCATCTAGATGCTGCTGCTCTGGTCTACCTCTAGACTTGTTCTTTGGTAAACAAAACTAAACAAAAGCCAGCTATGCCGAAAGACTGAGCATTACAAGTCACTGCAGGCAGGCTGGAATTTCCCATGCCAGCCAGAGATATCTCTGGGCATCGCGCTGATGTCTTGGCTCAGGATCTTAGGTAGGTGTTGGAGATTGCACAGGGAGGCACTGATACCGCTTCTGGACAACATGAAAGAGCAGCCTAACCACATGTTTCCAACACTGCCCAAGATGGAAGAAATTGTGGTCAAAAGCTTTGTTTGACAGGATAGACAAGTAGGAAATGTCACCTACATGCAACAAATTACAGCCTGTCACAGTCATGCTCCACACAGACCCTGATGGCTCTTGAAAGCTGAAATCATGTACCCTCCCACCTGTACAAATTCAAGCAAGTTGCTTCTGCTGTGTCACCAGCAGCCAAGCGTTCCCTCTGGAATCAGGTATTTTAATGTGGGAAGTGAAAATGGTGAAAGCTCCCTGCTTTCTGCCCTGCTTTTTCCTTAACTCTGACAGGATATGAAGCATTACCCCCTACCAAGGTAAAGGATTTCTCAGCTAGACAAAATGATTTACAGGATGAAAAACCACATAATGATGGGCATGAGACAAGTGCTAAATTTACTACAGCTCTGTACTGGCTAATCTTGCATAAATGAAGACATTTAGTAATAACTGTCGCTTCACATCCTGCTTCTGAATTACTGCAAAACATCAATGTTATTCCTTAGTTCTTACAAAATCAACCATATAGCTTTGGCAGCATATTCAAAAACACTGTCATCTCCCAGCACACTGGAAATATCAGTTGTTTGCCAGAAACAGCTCCCTGGGGGTCACATAGAGTCTCTGCTGGGAGTCAAGTGTTCCAGGTACTTGCAAAACATTTGCCTTGAAAAGCCACAGTGATAATTGACTTGTACAGGAAGGTCTTTACCAAACTGCAGGAAGACTGTGTTTCTAATGTCTCCATCAGCACGACTGATAACTGCTGCTGAACTTGGTGGAACAGGTTGTTTACATGTCCTGACATAATATAAAGTCTGATAGACAGTAATATGCCATTATGCAGATTGCAAGAGCTGGTTTTGGCCTGAAAACAGCTCTAGATCTTTCAGCATATGTTGTTTTTCAGTTATGCATCTCTTGATGAATGGTTTGTAGGGAAAGTAGATTTTTAAGGCTTAAAATTTGATCCAGGGTGTGGACAGGAGAGCAGGACCCAGCACACCCAGTTCATTTAACTGTGGAGCCACCAAGCTTCACTCTGTCTCAGTTTCTTGCTCTGTCAGATGGAAGTAGTTTGTTACTGATGGACTGGTGTTTCGGATCAAAGGTACTTGGCTACCTAAGGGGCTGAATTGGGGTTCCTTGGAGCCAACAGGAGTGCCTTTCTAAAGCTGTCCTGGTAACTAAGTAATAGTATCAGCTACTATGTTATGCTCAACTCAAAACTTCCAAAGAGCACTCACTTACAGCTTGAGTCTCGTATCTGCATTCAAGAGCTTCAGTAAACTAACTGGCTTCCAGGAGCACTGAACCCCAGCTATGATGGAGGATGGTAAAGCTAGCTAAACCTGCAGAACATCATGCTGCTGAAATCCCAGTTACTGAAGACTTCTTTTGGTTGAAAAGTCTTTCCTGAGTTAGTATATAATAATGGTCACATAGCTAGCATAGGATAGTCCTCATTCAGGGGGATCCTTACATGCAGAACTACTAATGATATACCATATACTATCTTTTTATCCAATACTCCTTCTAGGATATTAGAAGACTCTATTAAGTAAACTAAGTTGAACTTCCAGCTGTTGCTGATCTCAGCTCAAAAGTATAATCATGTGATGGGCAGGTGCTGAGCTAACCTGGGTATGTTTCTCACAATGTTTCTAAACATGCCACGGTGTTAATAGGCACAGGATAACTGGTAACATGGGCTGGTACAACAACGTGTCTATTGTCTGCTTGACTAAGGACACAGCAAACATTAGCTGGGTATCAGAGACGAGGAGAAAGATAACTGCTTTGAAACAGTTATAAATATTCTGCCTTCTGAAAGGGCTATTTGGGATGTTTCCTTGTGTTTGAATGACACCTCATTGCCATTTTAAGGAAACACCAAATGGAAGAGGATCTCAGAGCCTTACAGCACATCCCAGCTGATGCAGTCTGCCCAAAGCTATGGCTGTCCAAGCGAGGCACTGCCAGAACATATGTCACCCATCAGCAGGGCCAATGCCCTGCTCCATAGCAGACATGGAATTTCATACCATGATGAAACCAATCCCTTGATTTCCAATGCTAATCATGGCACTTCTCAAACTGGAGCTATAGCTGCTTTCCCCCTCCTTTTTTTTTTTTTGGTTGTTTGTTTTTTGTTTGTTTTTTTTTTTTTTTGGTTGACCAAATGGTCTAAGAAAGGAGCAAGAAGGGAAACAAATGAATAGAAGTGAGAATTTCTCAAAATCAAATCTTTTTTAATTAGACTATCACTGGCTCTGCTATATCTTTACAAACAAGTTTCTGGATGTAGAATGCCTATTGAGACAACTAATATTATTAACTTTTTTTTGCCCAGGTCAGACTAAAAAAACGCAAAAGGCCATATTCTGCCCCATATTTGCAATTCCCATTGCACCATGTATGCCCTGGAGAGCAAATCTACAACTTTGTGGAAGCATTAACATCTTTTTGGTTAATTTTATGTTCAGATTTCTTTTTTCCTGCTCATATTACATATTCCTACTCCCTACTGAGCAGGGCACAAAAGGTTTCTGGGAAGCTGGGCTCTGCCTTTACACAAAAGGAGGACAGATGTGCCCCGAAGCCCTCCTACACGATACCAACTGCTGCGCATTCAACAGACCTGCTGGTTAATGATCTTGCCCATAAGTAATGTTTTAACCATAGAGTAGTTTTTGTTTGCTTCAAAAACCACAAAGCCAAAGAGGAAGTGTAGGAGAATGTGGGCAGGACGGTGGCCAGGAGCCTCATGACCTCATCTTTTTCCGCCACATGGGGATTGGTGGCTGTGCTTGGGACAGGGTTTAAATTCCCGAAGGTCAGAGATGTCAGGCAGTCAGGGGACAAGGGGAAAAAGCCAGAGCTTCTGGGAGCCAACTGACTTGAGCTGCTGCTGAGATCACTACGAGTGCTCTTGCTGCAGCTGACTCCTCCAGTACCAGAAAAGGTAATTTTTTTGCTTTTTCTACCTGACATGTGCTAATCTGTCTGCAGCTTTAGTCAAGGAAACATTGAGCAGGAGATCTTTGAAAATTGCTTCACTGGGCAGGGACATTTGATGTTTCTCTGTGGAAAAAGGTGTGCTTTTATGGGAGCAAGGTTGCTTTAGCAATGCAGGGTATTATACATAATGACAATTTTAAACCTGCGTGCTTATAGATGTCAGGAGGAGGTTATTGAAAACTCTGCCACTGAATTATGTGCTGGAAACTCAAAGCTGGTGCTTGAACACAGAAAGCTTTCTCCCTCATGTAACCACTGCCTGGCAGTGTCCTTGTTTTTTTCTGGCAGGCTCACAGTTTGTGCTGCACAATCCTGAATGGATGGGACACTCGTCCTTTCTGTGTAACTTGAAATTGCAATACCTCTAGTAGAGTGTCCTGTCTTAGGGCCAGCCTTACTAATGCATTTTAAATATGTCCTAAGTAGCCTTTCTTTCCTGCTATGATTTACCGAAGTTTTAAATTACTCTTGTTCATCAGTGAATTGGTTTAATTTCTCAGGGATGTTCCATATCCTGGGAACTGGTCTGTAAGCATCAAAATTTACTGCAGCTCAGCACTCTCCTAATTTCAGCAGGAATTAGTAATTTATTAAATTGCTAAAACTGCAATGTAAGCAGATATTTCATGTTATCTCTTGTTTGGAAACACAGGTTATTTTGTTCAAACTTCTGGAGGAGGAAATAAAGGTCTATCAATAAAAGCAGTTTATGTTCATATAAACTGACTTTACTCGGAAACTCAAGTTAATAACCCTGAAAACTAGTTTTAAAATAACTGACAAGAGAATCCAAGCTGAGTTGGCTTTATGCTGTCTCTTCTGAAAAAAATACGTTAAATGAATGAAGATAAACCAAAGCTGATATTTGTAACACTTTGTCTATCACAAAGCTTTTCCTTTGTCTGTGCAAGTCATTAGCTGACAGGATTCAGTTCACCTTCTCAATGTGGCCACTCTCACCACTGCTCAGCTCTTCTCAGAACCTCCTAAAAATTATTTTAGCTTTTGAGTAGCTAAGTCATGACAAACCAGCTGGGTGTGCGGTGGTGATGGAGGACAAAAGAAAAAAATTAGTGTGTGTAGGTTGGATCCATAGCAGGGAGCTGTTCTCAGCACAGTGAAGTACACTGGGAAAAAGGAAAAGCCTATGGCATTTGTGTGGTACTTTACCTTGTTGACTCACTGTTCCAAAATATTTTCTAGGTAGAACATCACAATGAAGGTGGCAGCTTTGTGTTTATGCCTTATCAGCATCACCGCTGCATGGCCAGTGAGTAAATCACAAATGTGGATCACCAATCACTTGCATTATTTTCTCTGCATCTTAGTGAGAAATACTGACAAATGCTTTTCTCTTTTCTCCCTTCAAGGTTAGTAAATCCAAGCAGCATGCCATTTCTGCCAGCTCCGAAGAAAAATATGTAAGCTCCTTTTGTCTTTCTATTAATTATTTTTAATAAATACTTTTTGATTTTTTTTTGTTTATTCTAATACATATTTTCTGGTACTTGTTTTATGATTGTAGATGCTTGCAGGGCATGTCCTCACCTGGCTGTTAGGAGCCAGTTTCATAGACTTTTTCCAGTGTCTGGTGTTCTGGTTGAGGACTTTCATTAGTTCTATCTCTGGACCAGCACTGGAAAACCTTTTGTCTTAATAAAAAATGTGTTAGTTGTCAGTTAAAAAGAGAAAAGGACTATAGCATGGCACAACTACTACAGCCCACGTTTGTTAGTGTGGATCAGATGACAATATTTGGTGTTGGAAGAGCACTTTAATCCAATTCCAATGATTTTTTGGAGTGATGTAAGTGAACTGTATTAATTTTGTACATAGCTATTTGATTTACACTCCACTGCCAGCTGCTACCCATGTAAAATCAATTCTTTGCTCTGAGAATCAGCTACTGCACTTAGTTTAGAGTCTTCATGATGAGGGAGATAAATCACCCTTGGGAAAAGGACCCGAGAATTAGCAGAAACAATGATTGTTAGATATAACTCCGAATTCCACTCAACAAAAACAAGCTGGAGAAACTGACCTGAAATTCCTCAGGCTCTGCCAATGGGAGAGGCACATCTTCTATATTGTATTGTCTGGGTATAATGTTCATCTGGGATCATGGCTTGTTTCTGAGTCCTCTTCCTACTGCAGTGAATAGCTGAGGGCACATCCCGTGCAAAAGGAGTATGTATTGCAGATGCCACCTCTGCCTGAAAACAGAGGTTGTGATGCAGGCAGCTTTGCCTGATCCTTTGTGGATTAACCTCCATCTCCCCCCCTTTATTTTCTCCCGAAGGACCCCAGGGGCCATCACTTGCACAGATATCACCACGATCGTGTGAATTCTCAGTCTTGGGAGAGTCAGCAGCACCCACAGACTGACCTGGCATCACCTCAGCAGGTATGGGCAGCTAGCTGGAAGAGAAAGCAGAGCATCTTTCCATGACAAGATGTACAAGTTAGGATTAGGTGCTTAAACAATAGTCAACATGCTGATCAGCTCTACTGTACGTGCCTTTTCAAACTAATAGGGAGTTTTATATTGCTTTCAGACCCTTTACTCTTCAGAAGAAAGCGTGGATGTCCCAGTGGAACCGGTAAGTGTTTTGAACGACGCAATGTCAGTTGAGTGCTGCAGGGCAGCCAGTGTGTAGCAACACTCATTTTCCTCATTCAAGTGCAGTTCTTGCAGTGGCATCTCTCCCTAAATAGCATCTCCTCCTTAGGCAGGGCGAGGTGAATTCAGAGAAATGCCTGCACATAGCTCCCCAACACTGCATAAGCCCTGGGCTAGCAGGACAGATACTAGTCTGCACATCTCACAACTGTGCTCATTTGCCTGATCCATAATAAATGTTTTCCAGCACTTTCCTGATGTGTCAAGCAAAAGCCACGAAGATGTGAATGACAACGATGATGATGATAATGATTCCAATGACACAGATGAATCCGATGAGGTTGTCACGGGTTTTCCCACAGACATTCCAGTAACTGTACCATTCCCCCCATTCCCTTTCACCCGGGGAGACAACGCCGGCAGAGGCGACAGCGTGGCCTACAGGATGAAGGCAAAAGCTGCACTGGTGAAGTCTATCAAACTCCGCAAAGCTGCAAAAAAGGTAAACAGCACTGAGCAGTGGTACCCATGTTTTTGGAAATAGGTAGTGAACTTGGAAGATGGACATGTTGTTTTATGGGAGTCAGCTTTGAGAAGAATCGGTGAGGGGAAAGTAGGCATGAGTGAAGGAATCTATTGTCCCTTCTCTGGATACCCCAAATCAGGGGGTGTTGATGGCGCCAAGGCAAGAGCGTAGCCTGCTGCTGCAGGATATGCAATACTGCAATGATGTACTCACACACATGAAATCTGAGGACAGGATCAAACATTAGTTTCTCATAATGTGAAGGGTTCATGTAACTCCATAAAAGTTAGTGTTTCCAGGCAGAGATGTATCATGCAAGCTTTGCGTGTCCCCTCAGCCTAAGCAGCTTTAGTGCAGTAGGGTAGCACTCGTTGATAGATAATTTCCCAGGAGTGACACTGGCTCTTGTTTTGCTCTCTAACACAGGTCATGTATGATGCCACTGTGGAAGATGAGAGCGACCTGGATGCAGACAGCCAGCGAGCAGGGTTCTCCCGGGAGGATTCTGCTTCCCGTCGCTCCCTGGAGAAGCATGCCATCAGCGTGGAATGGTCTGACAAGAGCCACGGGCAGGATAGCAGCGAGCTGGACAACAATCAGCCTGACCGGAGCATGGAAAACGATAGCCGGCAGAAATTCGACAGCCGTGAGGCAGAAGGCGACGATAGCAAGTCTGCTGTCAGAGGGGACAGCCTCCCGAGTGTGGAAAGCAGGGAAAGCCAGGTCCGCGTTTCAGCTGAGGTCTCTGACGATAACAGCAACCAAAAACTTGAGAGTGCTGAGGATTCTCAAGACCGCCACAGCATAGAAAATAACGAAGTCACCCTTTAAAAAGGGAGGCAAAAGTAACGTTTCCCTTCTTTTTCAATCCCTGGCTAATGGCAGCGGGGTGTAGCTTCATTTCAGGTCACTGTTCGCTAATGTAGCTCGCGTGGTGACTTCTCGGGTTCGGGGCGGTCCATGACCCGGTGGCCTCCCCTGGGCCACCAGCAGAGGCTGCGGGACACACGGGGCGAGGGTCGCGCCGCTCTCTGCGCTGCCGGGCGGTGTCTTGCTCTGTAACGGGACTTAAATAAAACCACAAAACCCTGTACCTGCGGGCTGCGTTACTGTTTGCCGGGTCGGGGCCGGGCGTGGGTAGCTTTAATACCTCTCCTTAAAACGATGTGAAATCGCTGCTCCCACCAAATTTAAGGAGTAAAACCCCTTCGTTGGACCTCCTCCTGCTCTCCTCGAGAGTGAGCGGCGAGCGGGACCCACCCCCGGCGCCAGCCCCTGCCCAGCTACCGCAGGGGCGGTCCGGGTCTGCCCACCGCACGGCTCGTCTGGGCGCTTCCAGTCTTGGAGAGGGGAGGGAAGGGTGGGAGGAGTACAGGAGGAGGAGGGCGGGAAGGAGGTCCCGGCCGCCGCTCCCGCCGGGAGCCAGGGCGACTACATCTCCCTCCGTACCCCGGGCTTTCCGCCGGAGGGCGGGGAAGGGGCGGCGGCGGCAGGCCGATGGCGGGCGGCGGCGGTTGCCGGCGCGGGCGGGAGCAGCTGGAGCTGGAGCGGCTGGGCGAGGCGGCGCGGGCCGGCTCCTGCCCGCCGTCGCCGCCGCTCTCCGCCTGCTCGCGGCAGGCCTGGAGCCGGGACAACCCGGGCTTCGAGCCCGAGGAGGACGGGGCGGCGGCGGCGGCGGGACCGGTGCTGGAGATGGACGTGGAGTGGGGCAGCCGCGCGGCCGGCGCCGCGTCGTCGCTGGGCAGCGGTGCCGGTGCCGGGGCGCGGCGCCGTCGGC
>NW_020897750.1:121263-183982 GCF_003984885.1 Neopelma chrysocephalum
GCCTCCGCGCCAGGCGCTTGGCCCAGGCCACTCTCCGGGGCGCGGCGGGGCCGAGGGGCCGGGCCGCCTCCCGGGGCCGCCCGACGGCGCCGCGCCCCGGAGAGTGGCCTGGGCCAAGCGCCTGGCGCGGAGGCTGCGAGGTGAGGGAGAGCCGCTGCCCCAGCCCCGCACCCCTGTGCCCCGACCCCCGCTCCCGGCCCCGCGCGGCGCCTGTGCCGCTTCCTGCCGGCTGGCGCTCGGAGGAACGCTTAGGAGTTGTTCGTAGTCCTTTTTGCCTGTTGTCCACCCACCCCTTTGCTCCCTGCCCTCTTTTCCCTCTCTCCGTGTTCTTTTCCCATCGGTCCTTACGCTTCTCTGTGTCCCCATCTCTTCGTGCACATCCATCTTCTGATCCCCTTCCCGGTAATGCCCCCCCAGCACACGCAAATGCACCCGCACCTCTCTCCTTTCCTTACCCTGGAGTGTTTAGACCTCTCTGCCTCCCAGCTCTTCTTCCTGGCTGTTTTTTGTGAAAGATATTCCGTCATAGGGGAGGTTTAGGTTGGACGTGAGGAGGAATCTCGATTAGACATTGGAATGGGCTGCCCAGGGAGGGATTGGAATCACTGTCCTTGGGGGTGTTTAAAAAAAGACTGGACGTGGCACTTGCCGTGATCTGGTTGACATGGAGGTGTTAAGTGATAGTTTGGATTTGATGGTCTCAGAGGTCTTTTCCAACCTGGTTAATTCTCTGATAGTTTCTGGATATATGTGGCTTTCTGACCCAACGCCAGGTCTTGGGAGAGTTGGAGCAGAATGCTCGTCGTCCTCTCTTTTTCGGCTTCCCCTGTCCTATAGAAGAGGTGTTTAGGACGGAATAGGATGCTTGGTGTGGGTTTGTTGGGAAGGTGTTTGATTCACTTTTGCTTTTCCTCAGTATTGTGCAGTGCCTTGAAACTGCCCTCGATAGTCCAGAGCTGCCTGTTGATGCACAGCTGGGACCAGGGACATAGTTTGAAGTAAAACCGGGCGCACATTGAATGAGCATTTGAGGTGTTGTTCTAAGCTTGCTGCATTTACTCTGCACTGAGCTGGCCTTGTACAGGGTTGATTTAACATAGCAGAGAAAATGGTGGACGGGGAGTTCTTTGGATTCAAGGTTGTGGGAACACATTGAAAACCCCCCCTTCCTTTTCAGAGAAGCTTAAAATGTCAGCATCAAACTGAGAATTTTAAACATAGGATTTGTTTAAGTGCCATACAAGATCTTTATAGTTACAAAGCTGCAGGAAAAGTAAACCCTATTTAGAAAATAGTTTCTTCTTCTAAAATGTGGACTTTCTGAAGTGGTAAATAGTATTGTTACTAGCTGGCACAGCATCAGCAGAAGTATCAAAACAAACTTGATTTTAAGCAAGGATTTGTAAATTAGGCTATTGTATATCCTGTATGCCTTCTCTTTGATTTTTATGTGCATTCAAAGATCATTTGCTATAATGATTTCTTTGGCTTCAGCTGTATTGCACCAAAACAAATCCCTCTTGAACATTGCAGTGTCTTAGATGCAAGTTAGACTTGCAGACATTATGGAATAGACCATGTTTTTGGTAGATTTTACTAGGACAATGTTCAATGACCCAAGTCACTTCATGATAAGAGATCAGAATGACCAGGAAAAATACCAATAGTGATTGCATTATGTGTGAACTGGCACCACTGTGTTTTGGAGTCTTCAGTGGTGTGTTTGCTTTAGTCTGTCACTGAGATATGTAATTGCCTGGGAAAGGAACTGCTTCACGTGGAGAAAGTAAAGTCTTCTTATAAAAATTCTTATCTAAGTAGACTATTCACATGCTCCCTTCATATTGTTTTTTGCCAAGAAGGAACCTGCTGTTTATGTTTTTAACTTTGGTGAAAACCAACAGTGTTTGTACATGAGTGAGACTGAGTTAGTAATAACCTGGCATGAGTTGCTGCTGTTGGTTCTCTGTCATGATTTGTGCAGTAATACTCAAAACAGATTACCCACACTGGATGGAGTTTGGTGCTGATTTCTGAGCCCTTTTGAACCTGAAGGCAGAGCTTAATAACGTCACTTGTGTAAAGTTAGAGTATTCGCAGATGGAAAGAAAGTCCATCAGACAGACTCACTGCCATGAGCTACTGTTCTAATGAAGGCTTGGTGAAATGATTTGTTAAATCATCTGTTTATCTGCATCTACAGCTTAGGGTTGTTTATGAGTGGAGGAAGAATGTTTATTTTTAGTATATTGTTTTTAGCAGTTGGGGTTTGTTTGTTTTTAAGCATGTATATATATATTCATCTTGTTGAGCTGAGCAAGCTCTGGCAGAGCCAAGAACTGGCTATTGGTGAAGCTGGGTGCGGTGCTGGGCAGAATGAGTGCAGCTGAGCCTTCAGTGGCATCAGCATCAAGCAGATGTTGCCAGAGATGTTGCCCTGCTCTGATAGATGGATCCTCTGCCTGTCCTCCTGCCTAAAAGCAATATATCTCTGGCTAGAATAACCAGTTTGGAAGCTGATGTGTGTTTGTAGCTTGACCTTCTAATTTCTGCCTCCAGGCTAAGAGGTGAGGACCACTTTTGACGTGGTAGCTTTGTGCATCCTTTCGACTGGCAATCTTTTCTCCATTGGGCATTAACCAGTTAATCAAGTGTGTGCTGTGTGGGGAATGGTTGCAAAGTTACACATTCTTGCAGTGCAAAAAGCCATTATCTCTAATGGCCGTGGATCAGCTGCCTCTTGCAGTTTGAGACAGTCATTGTACACTGATGGTTTTCTATTTTTAGCTGTAAAATGAAAAAATTTGGACTCCTATTGTAGGAGTGTTTTGAACTGTATTTATCCCGGAGTGGTTATTATCCACAGTTTCTTTTGATTTCAGACCTGTCTCTATAGGCAAGTGTAGCTAAAGTTACTGTAGTAGACAGATACGTTTCTTGCTCTTTCATGAGAATGTTGCCATAAATTCATGGGCACGGTAAATATCTGAGTGTGACTTTGGTGCTGTGGAGGCACTGCAGGGTGCCGTACTTGCCTGCAGCATAGGTAGCACCTTCTCTGAAAATGTGGTCACTGTGCTACACAGTGAAAGGGCTGATTTCAAGCCTGAATTATTATAGGACACTGGAAGGATGACTGAGGTTTTAATATTGAAAAGAGCACTCCATAGTCCTTTTGACATTCCATGGATAACCATGAGGATCTTTGAAGACTGGATAATGGTGTACTCAGTTATATTTCAAGATGACTAGAGGAAAGTTAGCATAGATTTATTTAATGAAATTCCATCTCACTAGACAGAACTCAACAAGAGGGATTAATCCTTTGGATATCACAAGTGATAGTGCTACCATGGCTAAACAAGTTGTCACTCTTTACTGAAGGATATTCAGTGACAGCTTACACTTTACTTGCTGTCAATAAGAAAAATGCAGAGAGGATTTAAGATAATAGGATTCTGGTAATTGCAACTGTTGGGGAAACTGTAGCAGGAGTCACTAAGTGAATAGAAAGTCAGCTACTTCAGAACATCAGTATTTTAGGTTCTTCTCTTTGCGGATTCTTTTCAGGTTCCAACAAGAGTCTCTGTGAAGTGACTTTAGTCCTTCTAGTTTTGTGGATCTCTTCAGCAGTCATCCCAGATGCTGAGAGGAGAGGAGGGGCTGACTATCCAAATCTATTAAGGAGAAAGTTATCAAAAGTTTTGATGAGTAAAAACAAGGTCTATTTCCAGAGCCAGGCTGGAAAGGTAATCTAGCCTGCCCTGCAGAGCTGTACTTGATTACTTAGAGCTGCCATGTCTTAACGTGTGTCAATACTGGCTATGTTGGGCATTTCTTGAAAGGTTTTCTTAGTTCTTGTTCAATGAAGGTATCAAATATCTGTCCCAGTCACTCATGGATTGTTACTTTCATGAAGAATGCATCATGACATTTTTACTGCAGGCTCTGTACCTTACTAGGGAGTGTGAGCTAAGGATTGTGAGACTGTGTTTTGTTGTTGTTTTCAGACAAAGTGTCTTTGTCTGAGGGTCACTTTCCTTTCCTTCCCCCAGTCTCATTCCTTCCTCAGAATTTCTGGGCAGTCAGGTTAGTTAGTGACATGTAACTTGGCCTGAGCTCTTTCAGAACTTAGGACTTTTACATAAATCTGAATTACTTTATATGCTTCTGTACCTTATAAACTTGGCTTTAGGATTATAAAGGCATATGTGTATATGTAAGTACATATACATTATGTATATTACATGTGTGCATTATATATATTACATAAATGTATGCATATGTATATAAAACATTATATATGTGTGTAAACAGAAAGATTTCAATTTCCTCTGTAACAAATTAGACTTCTTACTGTAAGATGAAATTTCATCTGTTTTGTTATCATTACTTTTTGGCAAGTCTTCTGAGTTTATATACTCTTCAGGTAAGCCATTTGAGATACAGAATGAGTATGAGAGATTGTTAGTTGCAGCTTTGTTTGATAAATGAATTACATAGATTCTGTCACAAAGTTGATGAACAGTAAATTTATGTAAGGAAACAAGATGTTCTTGGTGCTTGCAGCAGATTGTCAACTTAAATCTAGCACTGCTTACCTCTACTATTCTTGATGCATCTAAATCAGTATTCTCATAAGGCAAAAAGGGGAATAATATGTGTTGTAAAAATGTAACAGCTAATGAAAGCTTCAAGTTGGCTGATGGGCAAATTCAGAGTTCATTTAACACAAAGATCATTATATGATCTCTGGTGTGGTTTGCTTGGGGTTTTTTTCTTCACATGTAACTTTCTGTCAGTCTTTGCTGACTTGACTCCTAACAATAGTCTAATATGACAGAGTTTGAGTTTGCAAGCTTTCTGCTTCTGCTCACCACATTTCTTATTGGTGAGTAATGTACTGACAGCCGAGACTTGGCTTTCTCGCCAGCTTAGCTCACTGGCTCTTCCAGCCTTTTCTTTCTCTCGTCCGTAATGTTTTCCTGCCTCTATTATGAGGGTTGCTAGTGCAACGTAGTGCTGTGTTAGAGGCTGAGTTTGTGGATTTCTTTATTATTAGTAACTCTGGAAGTGTTCCTGGATTTGTGTTTTTGTTTTCAAGAATGACCTAATGGGGAGGATTTGGCATTCTGTGTAGTAAAGTTGTAGTCTTTATATGTAACTTTTCAAACTTGGCTTTAAAAAACAGCTTTGAAAAAGCTCTCTTATTTTGGGGCTGACACTAGTGAAGGTTATAAGTTACTAATTAAGGAATGTGAACAGAGATTAATTCTAAAACTGTTAGTGCTCCCTGTGCCTATGCAAGAGAATTTCACTTGTTTACCTCACAACTTAAAAGTGTGGTAGCTGAAAGGCTTCTTTTTTTCTTTTTTTCTTTTAGAAACACCTAACATTTTTTTCTGAATAAACCTCATATTTGCAGGCCGAGGGAAGAACTTCTTATTCCCATGTCTTTGTTAACAAACAAAGGTCTGCCGCAGGCAGATTAGCCCTTTGTCTTGGTCTTACAGCAGTGGTTGCAGATCGACTGAACTCTTGCTTCATTGACAGCTTTATAATGTGTTTTGGCTATCCCTTGTTGCTGTTCCATTTGACTTCAAATTACTGTGGTATGTTTGATGGATTCAAGATTTTTTCCTAGGGAGTTTGAGGTTACTTCATTTTCATCTACTGAGAATGTAAGGGATGTTTTGAAAGGTTGGCTGTTTAAAACACCTGAAAAGGATGGAAGTTTAGTGTGATTCTGTAAGAGTGAATTTTTATTTTTATACTCTTTCTCTCTCACCATAAATTAAAGTCAAATTGCCTTGCTTTATTTATGCTTCAATGAAGAGAAGTTCCCTGAAGGTAGCAGTTCTGATCTGAGCATCAGCAGCTGTTTCCACCTTTTTTTTCTGTTCTGTATTAGGCATAGGAAATAAGTGTGGTGGTTACTGTGTTTTGTTTTAAGATGGTTATTTCTTTTAGGGACTCCATTTAAAAGATCCTTTTGCTTTTCAGTTACCCTTTAGGAAGGAACCTATCAATAGCTTCTCTTACAGTGTCTGCTTGAGAATGTCAAGTATGATAAGAAGTGAGTGGCAGGCGGAAGCAGTTCAGCTAACATTGTTTCTCAATTTGACAACTTAGATGGGAGTTGCTCATTTAGGCAGCTACTAGTGTTTAAATGATAACTCTTTGTTGTGCAGGGAAAGAAACCGTGTAGAAATGCTCATCAAGATCCTTGCTGTGTCTCTGTTGGACATGCCTTGCCTATCTGGGAGAGGAAGGTTATGATTTGGGTGTTTTTAAAAATACGTTTTAACTCATGTATCCTCCTTTCACGTGGAAAGTTAGTTAAGACTACTCATAAAGGTTTGATAATGAACGTGCATTTTCACGGAATCACTGAGTTGGAAGGGACCCACAAGGATCATTGAGTCCAACTCCTGGCCCTGCCCAGGACCATCCCCAAGAGTCACACCATGTGCCTGAGAGTGACATCCAAATGCTTCTTGAATTCTATCAGGCTTGGTGCTGTGATCACTGCCTTGGATCTAACAATGCTTTTCATGTAAAAAAAAAACCAAAAAAACCAAAACCAACCAACCAAACAAAACCCCCAAACAAACAAAAACTCAAAGCAAAAAAACCCCACACCCAAAACACTACACTTCCATCTCTTGAAGGATGGCTATATCTGTGTGTCTTTATATCCTTGTATCCATTTTCGTGCCGTGTGGTCGTAAGTGAGAGCACTTCTGGCAAATCTTCTGCAGATTCTGTTAGAGTCCTGCTGAGCTGTTCCTAAATTATTGTGGTATCTCATGAATAGCTAATACTACCTCAGGCCCCATTCAGTCTATGAAAGAAATTGTTCTTACTTAAACTTACATCAGTATAAAATCCATAGAAGAACCTGCAGAAGACGTGACATAGGTTAAGCTTTTGACAGCACTTATTATGTCACTTGTGTGTCAAATATCAGACTTCTGGGCACATCTTTATATATGTTTTCCTTTTAAGGTCTGTGGGGGACAAGACTCATGGAAGAAAGCAACACCAGCAGAGAGCGATATCTGAAAAGTGTTTTACGGGAGTTGATTACTTACATGATTTTCCTTGTGGTCTTGTGTGTCCGTAAGTACCATTCAGCACTAATGCATCCAGTTCTGTACTATCTCCTTGCTGTCTGTGATTCCAGAATGAAGGTTGTTTGATGTAGGAGAAGAATTAATGGGCAGATGTCAAGCCGAATATTTGGAATCAAGTATTTCTGTGCATGGGTTGTTGCTTGAGATTGAAAACACTACAACTTTCTGTGCCTTAACAAGTTTGGAATCTTTAAGCAGGATGATAATATTCTTTTTTTTAGAGAGCATTTTTTTATTGTAGTACCACATTGCAGTGTAATGCTATGCATTTTGAAGTCACTGAACGGAACTGGTAGATATGAAGAGGAAGACTTAGTCATCTAGGGCAAATAATTAGATTAAATCACCAAGTTTCAAGTTCATCCCAAGCTTATGTCCAGATCATTCTAAGAATAACATTTCTTTCTAAGTGGCTGGAAAGGCAGAAATAATGCTGGCAACTTAGAAATATCTCATAATCTGTATTTGCGTGATGTTGGATGTTTCAGTACTCGGGTGTGTATGGATCACAGCTGGAGATTGTGGATCACTGTGATTTAAATGTGTCATTTGTTTTGTTGTCTTGATACCATATGAAGTATCATAACATTCTAAAACACAGAACAGAGTAAAATTCAACCTACAATGCAAGAAAGAACCTAGTATGGAGTTATGAAATAGATGTTTTATTTGGTCACTAGGGAGAACAACAGCAAAATCTGTATGCATTGAGTTAGTGCATCTTTGGAAAGCTGATACATTTCAATTCTCCAGTTTTTAGTGTGGGCAGTTCTGCTCTAAATGGCTGAGATGTCAGTGACAGTTAGGTTGTTTATGATCAGTTGTATTACAATGAGGGAATCTTGGAGCAGAGAAGCAGATGCAAAACTACAATGGTAGACTGACTCTGAGAGCAAGTCTGCCCTGCTTGAATGTAGCAGAATTACTAAAAGCCCTAAACTTTATACCATTGACAAAACTGTTTTGGTGTTGTACTGCAAACCTGTTTATATACTAAATATCATGGGTTTTTTTCCTCCATGAGTCCATTAAGAATGCTTAGTGCAGGTTTATGAAGTAATATAAGACTGCTTGAGGCTGACATGCTGTGCCACCAGGAGGGATGTAGCATTAAAATGAAATTGGTTTCAGTGGGAGAAGTTTGACTTATAACAGGCTATTAACAATTTGTTTTGCTACAGGAAAAGATTTTTGGTAAAAGAATAAAGGAAAAATGTAATGTGTTAAATATCTAGAGATGTTGCTAACTCATTAGTATTTTTTAAGTGCTATCCTTTTTATTTTATGCATAAGCAATAACTATAGGACAGTCTGGTCTGTCTGGTCCGTGGCTTGGCGTGCTCTAGGAGAGAGCTTTCCAGTGCAGGCTAAATTCTATGGGCATTTCTTTTTCCCTTGTCTTTTTCAGAGTACATATTTAGAGAGAATCCAGGTATTGCACAGTCATGTGATAGATTCCATGTGCCACAGCAGAACTCCATTAAAAATAGTTCTTATTCTGTGGTTGCTAAAGAAAACATTTGTTAAAGAAAACATTTTATAAAATTGTCAAAACTGACAGCAGTTATTCATTTTAGGCCTAATCTTTCAGACTCCTCTGAATTTTAGCCTTAAAATGGTTATAAGTATTTATAGCCAGTAACCATATCCACACCAGAGACTGTTCTCTCAGGCCATCTTGGCTTTGTACATCATTTTATAATTTATACTCTGTGGTCCTCATCCAAATGCTTGGCCCAGTGGGAGGAAAAGAAGTAACATGCGGTCATTTATTTCCTGTGGGGAGTTTCTCTTAAAAGGACTGCACATCTGGGGTGGAGGTTCATTGCCTAACCATAAGCTGCCAGTGTCATTCCCAGGGCCCTGCAATATCCTGATTGACTGTCATTAACTGCTCAACCAGGGCATAGTTCTCCTGAGGGCTTTGTGCCATCCACACTGGTTCTCTGTGCATGCCTTGGATAGCACAAGTCACCTAAAAAGGCAGTAGCTGCCTCTCTTCAGGCTGCTGAATCATGCCTATGTTTCTCTTGAGGTTAGCTTTTGTAGAAGTATTAACAATAGAATGAGGTGTGGGAAGGAGAAGAGAGTATTTTAAACTGATCAATCATTCTATCTTCCCAGCTTTTTGTATTTCAGTAGCAGTTGACAGATAAATGGTGCTTGATGTGGATTTTGTTTTGGTTTGAAGCTTAAAAATTCCAGTACAAAATATGTACAAATACAGTCTGATGTATTCAAAGCAGAACAAAGAACCTTTTTTTGTTCTTTTTCTTTTCTTCTTTTTCCCTCATTCCTTTATCTCTCACTCCTTACCAAATCTTTTGCAGTGACTTATGGGACGGTGAGTTCCAGTATGTACTATTATACAAGGGTTATGTCGCAGCTCTTCCTGGAAACACCTGTATCAAAAACAGAGAGAACTGATTTCAAAACTTTATCCACCATGGATGACTTCTGGAAGGTAATCTAAAACCAAGTTTTTATATCTCTGTTGCTGTGGCTTGCTTGTCCTGTCATGGCCTCTAAATTTAACTGCAGGATCTTATTTTCTGACATGGTAGGGTTTGTGCAAGAAGATCTATGTGCACAGTGTCAAGGCTATGGAACAAAGTAGGCCTTTGATATGTAAAAGTTTAGAACCCAGGTCATGCTGGTGGGGCAGGGTCGGGCAAGGTGGTGGAATGTCTTTGGAGGACGGGTAAAGTAAGGCCTTCTGTCAGTAAAATTATCAACCGCAATTCTAACACCTCCATGGAATGAAGACCTATAAAAACAATGCTGGCAACGTGCCAAATAAAATTCTGTCATCCTCCCCAGTTCACAGAAGGCCCTTTGCTTGATGGTCTTTACTGGGAGATGTGGTACAACAACAAAACCATGGCAGAAAACAAAAGCTTCATTTATTATGAGAACCTGCTCCTTGGGGTGCCTCGCATTCGGCAGCTGAAAGTCAGAAATGGTTCGTGCTCAATACCTGAAGATTTAAAGGATGAAATCAAAGACTGCTATGATGTCTATTCTGTAGCTAATGAGGATACTGCTCCTTTTGGACTTCGAAATGGAACCGCGTACGTAGTATTCCTGTAGACGCAGACTTTTTTTCCTTATTTCCTGACCTGGCTTATGCTGAACTACACACTAAGTCACTTGGCAGAGGCAACTTTGCATTTGCTTTTGTATGTTCTGTCTGTAATGCCAGGTAAATCCAGATCAGCTGCCAGTTCTGCTCTTGGAGAAACCTTCCAGACTTGGAGAGGACTGTGCTCCTGATCCCATTGAGTTCAGGAGCTGTCCCTGTGCCATCAGTAGCTGCTGTGCATGGGAGACATGCTGCATTCTGAGCGCAGCACTGCAGACCTCACCTGTTCTGGTATCACAGATTGGGTTGCTGCAGTGGGTTTCAGCAAATTGTCTTCCCTTGCTAAAACCAGGAATAACACTGCCCCTCTTGGAGGATGATTTGTGACTTGAACTGTAAAAGGTTTTGGAGGTGGAATGTAACTGTGTAAATGCCAATTTCTTTGTTTCCCTGAGGACAGAAATTCTATGCGAGTGGGTTTCGCAATTAATATACTTGTGACACATCTTTTTATCTTAATTTTATTGTGTTTGTCAAAAGAACTTTTCTGTCTCCAGGGTACATCAAAACTTTTAACTAGCACCTCTTAAAGCAGCTTTAAGTCACTGATACAGGGTTTTTGGTCAGGTTGTGTTGGTGTCTATTTTGTTAATTTTAAGTTGAAGGTGGGAAGACCAACGTGTTCTGCTTCACTTACTTCTGAACTAGTTGGACATATACCAATGAGAAGGATTTGAATGGGAGCAGCCACTGGGGCTTGATTGCCACATACAGCGGGGCTGGTTATTACCAAGACCTCTCGAGGACCAGAGAAGTGACAGCTCTGCAGATTGCTAGCCTTAAGAAGAACCTGTGGCTGGACAGAGGGACCAGAGCAGCTTTCATTGATTTCTCTGTGTACAATGCAAACATCAACCTGTTCTGTGTCGTCAGGTATGAACAGAACCACAGCAGCGTTCAGTTGCACAACATGGGTTGTAGACTTGGGGTTTTCTTGTGATTGCTTTGTTTTAGGACATGGGTAAGCATATGTTTTGTATAAAGGAGACAGGCGACTGCAGTGACGTGCCTCCCTGTCGCAGAAGTGAGACTCCACATGGTGTCTGCACTCACCATCTGGAGGCAGTCCTGGCTTTCCTGGTGCCACAGCGGTTTGGGTCCAGTTTGCAGGCGACTTCTCTAGTGAGTTGGCTTAGTCGAGTAAATACGTGGGTATGCAGCATCAGTCTTTAGTTTAGACACCATGAAACAGATAGAAATGAAAACAAATCTCTCTGTTTTCTCACTGTTCCTAAAAAGCTTTGTGTTTTACTCAAAATTGAGCATGGTCATGTTTACACCTTTTGTGTGGTGTCTTTTCTGAATCATATGTGGGCTTGTTTCCATTATTTAAATAGTTATACAAATAAAACCAAGTGTCTTTTAGTAGTGCTTTTCATTAGCTCTGTGTAAATTTAAGTATTTTCTTCTTTGCTTTTCTTTAAATGCAGGTTGTTGGTGGAGTTTCCAGCAACTGGAGGCCTTGTTACATCTTGGCAGTTTCAGCCAGTGAGGCTGATTCATTACATCTCCACTTTTGATTTTTTCCTGGCAGCCTGTGAAATGGCATTTTGTCTTTTTGTTCTTTATTATATGGTGGAAGAGATCTTAGAAATTCACATTCACAGACTGCGCTACTTCAGAAGTCTTTGGAATTGCCTTGATATCCTTATCATTGTGGTAAGTAACCTTTATAATAAGGCTAAACTTGCTTTCTAAAATGCACTTTGTGGAAGACACTGGTGACTCAGTATTCCTATTGTGGATTTAAGGGATAGGACCGTCTTTAGGAATGATACTTACAGACTATTAGGCTGCTCAGTCTGAGTAAAATTTTTTTAGTCTGTGTTGTAATGTTGGTGTGTTTTGCAAATTCAGTTGTTCTGTCTTTAGTGGTTTCAACCTTTGTGTCCTGGTGCAAAGTTAGAGTGTTTGTCCATCATGCTTTTCAGGTTTTGTCTGTAGAGGCATAGCCATTATCAGAGGTAGCAAACTTGTCCTCTGTTCTACATATCTGATACAGACTAATGCACTGGCTTTCAAGTAAGAAAATCATTCGCTTTAAAGTAGTGGTTTGCAGAATAGGACTGGGATTTGAATGTGTTTGCAAAGAACCACAAAGAGATTTATTGTGGTATTAAATACTCACCAGCTAATACCAAGTTTGAAGAAGTGTCTCAAACTTGTAGAGTGCTAGCAGCTGTCAGGGCTGCTTTCTTGGTCCAGTGGACAGTGTTGCACATCAGTAATTCCTGGTGTAGCAGAAAATCTGAGTTTTGGATTTAAGGCTACATAATATAATTCTCTCTGGACTCATGTCAAGCTGTTCTTACCAAAAGTATACAAAGCCAGAAGTGCTGAAATAGTTCCAGTCCCACACTCGTTTTGTATCTTCAGGCTTGGATAAATCAAAGGATACTAAATTCAAGACTTGAATTTAGAGACTTGAATCCAGAGAAATCATACTTGCATCACAGTGCTTTTTAAATGAAGGTCCATTTAGGAGGATGTTTACGTGAAGTGTGTGCTGTTTGTTATACTTAATGGTGGGGGCAGGAATAAGATGCTTGGCTGCTACAGTCAGTGAAGAGTGTTCCAATGTGAGTGTAAAATTCATTTCACACAAAGGGTCAAAATTCTACGTTTATACCTTGCCTGAGGGGCATTAAAAAATTTAGAATTACGTACCTATGACTCTGCTTACATGGTGAAGTGTTCACTTATACTAATGAACAGCACATTTGCAGAGGTCAAAGCAAGAACCTTACCTGTATGGTAGAACTGCAGCTTCTCTGCTCTAGCTTGTTCTGGGCAATACTGGGCAGTCTGTACTCTGGAGAAACTGTAGTGCCTTTTTGGCTACTGCTGTCTTTCTGCTCTTTACTCTTTTCACTTTTGTGTTTTTGAATTGTCATATTTCCTTCCTTATATTTTCTTCTCTGTGACTGTTTCGCTTTTCTGAGCCTGCCAGGTGTCACTCTCATCTTGTCCTTCAACTCTGGCAAGGAAATAACTTCCAAATCTTCTCACTCCCAGACTATTTCTCTGTAGTCCAGGACTATAATGATTTTCTTGTGAAATGCATTTCCTGATATGTCCAGAAATTGTAGTTTGGATCCCATGTCAAACAGCAGCTACTGGGCTGGTAAATTACTCCTGAGTGAAACCTGGCCCCTCCAGCTGCCTGGCTCTAAGCACTAGTGGGATTGGTGATCAGAGGGGTTGACCCTGAAGGACTCTGAGAAGTTTCTATAAGTGATTTTTTTGTTTTGTGTT
This sequence comes from Neopelma chrysocephalum, assembly GCF_003984885.1. Taxonomy (NCBI): domain Eukaryota; kingdom Metazoa; phylum Chordata; class Aves; order Passeriformes; family Pipridae; genus Neopelma; species Neopelma chrysocephalum. Next base: position 134,797 of record NW_020897750.1, read on the forward strand.
CCCTAGGCTCTGTGCAATCTCTGGATGTTACTTTTTTGTTTGAAACTTTATCTTTGTAGTCAGGGCACCTTGAAAACAGTATTGTTTGTGCTTATCAAAGCTCACTTTATGGTATAAATGTGCTATAAATAACATAAAGTTATATATAAATAACCAGAAGTTCCTCATATCCTAATGTTTTCTGACGTATGTGGCTAAAACAAGTTGGTTTAAAATCCTAATCACCTTTTGTAAATTTATACATTTCTTTTGCACTTAGCTCTCTGTGGTAGCTATAGGAATTAGCATTTACAGGACATCAACTGTTGATATGCTCCTGAAGAAGCTGCTGGAAGATCAGAACTCATTCCCCAATTTTGAACCTTTGGCATATTGGCAAATGCAGTTCAACAACATTACTGCAGTCACCGTGTTTTTTGTCTGGATTAAGGTAACTCTAACACACACATTGTTATTCTAATGTTAGAATGTAAGCAGTATTCTGAGTTTCTCGTAATACATTATTTGAGTTTTAGTTGTGTTTCTCCCAAAATTGGTCATGCAAAAAAGTCAGAACACAGAGGTAACTTCTTGCACATGAAAAGCAAGGTTGTAATTTGCCACAGGTTTAATCAGCTCTTGTTAAAATCTAGAAGATATAGTCAGTGCTAGTGTTTTGTCAGCAAGCACAAGAAATGTTTTTATTATTCCTCGATTGCTAAGTCAGGAATTCTTACTGGGTACTGCCTTATCTTGGCCTGGTTAAACCGTGCCCATATCATTTATTCCAAACTTCTGAATCATTAGAAGAGCTGGTAAAGCTAATCCAATTAATTTGAAAACTCTCTCTATATATATTGCTTTAGTTAAAAGTAACTTCTCCTTTCCAGTGATGCTTCTTTTCATGCCTATACTCATTTTCTGCCCTCTATATGTATAAAGTTGCAGAGGAACATTTAGTTAATAAACTAACGGGAAATGTGAGATCAGTGATAAGTGAATTTCAGCTCTGATGCTTAGATTCATCAAGCAAGTTAGCTAGTCTCTTACTCTTTCATAAGAAAAAGTTACATCTAATTTTTGCATCATGGTTTAAGAAATAAAGTGGCTCATTATAAGAAGTAGTGGTAAACTGCAGAGTAACAGAATAATGCAGTTTGGAGGGGACCTTGGGAAGTCTCTAGTTGAGCCACCTGCTTGGAGCAAATCAAAGCTGTGAGATCTGCTTTTGTTGTATTTTACTACTTCATATCTAGCCATCTTCATTGAAGATAAAAGATGGATAAATAGGCTTTTGGAAGTGTTTTGGTAATGCCGTTCTGAAGCCAGGGTGCCAAATAGAGAAATGAAAAAAAACCCACACCCAAACAAGAAGTCTGCCTTCTCAAACAATTTTCCTCATGTTTCAAGCCTCAGTGTTTTTAGGAAGTGATGTATTTCTAAATGTAAAATAACTGACTTTGTGTCCAAGCATATCCAGTAAGACATCTGGTGTAAAAGGCTGGAGAGCAATTGTGTTAAGAAATTGTCTTCCATGTCTTTACAGGTTTTTCTTGTTTTTTTTTCTTTTAACAGCTTTTCAAATTTGTTAACTTCAACAGAACGATGAGTCAGTTATCCACTACCATGTCTCGCTGTGTCAAAGATGTCATTGGCTTTGCTATTATGTTTTTCATTATTTTCTTAGCGTATGCTCAGTTGGCCTATCTTGTCTTTGGCACTCAAATTGATGACTTCAGCACTTTCCAGGATTGCATGTAAGTACAGGTATAAAAAATGCAAAGAATTGCCCAGTACATTGGTAAATGGATCTGCTTGCCTTATCAGAGGCGAATCCTTATGACATCCATCTAAATAAATAGCTGCAGACATATCACTGTTGATGTAGGCCAGTAGCAAATGCTTTTTTTTTATAATTTTTAGCTCAGAAAATATTTTGCTTTGAGATTAAAAATATGCTGTCAGATAATAGTCAGATCAGTGAGCTAAAAATGGCAGGTTTTCATTGGTGGAAATGACATGGTTTTTACAGCAGTTGGTCACATTCCCAGACAAAGCAATGACTCCATGTTCAGCAGTTACATGCTTACAGAAATGCTGGATGCATAATAAGGTTGTGCTCCTGAATAGTGTTTGTTTGTAGTTGGTTGACTCAAATGGCTTCTGTCTTAGCTAACCAGAACATTTGTAAGCATCTGCTGGAATGCCGGAGAGTGACAGGACTTAATACAAGGTTGTTAATAATTTTTTCCTTTATTGATCTGCTAGAACATAACCTGATTGTAACTGAGGCAATTAACAGGTTGTTCAGTAACCAATTCCTCCTGCCCCCTAATAGAGAAGTGGAGGAACTTGAAATATGCTGATTCTGCTGTAAAATACCAAGCCTCTTCCAGCCTTGGCACTGTCCAGACAACTTTAGAGGGAGAGGGTTGGGGTTGTATGTATGTGAGAGAGATGGTAGTGGGTCTTAAGGCTCCATAATGGTAATCATTGGTTTGCTCTGCTTCCTGTTGCCCCCAAGCAACTGAAAAGCAGAGGTAACCACCTTGCTTTTGTTCTGTGCGTGTATCATCTGACCATGAGTTTGGTTATGGACTTGATAACTGGTTATTGCAGTGCCTGGTGAAGTACTAGAGTAGTGCAGGCCTCTCTGCAACCCATCAGTCAGACTGTTAGAAAAAAATAGTTTGAGTATCCTTGCACAGCTCCAAAAATGTTTTCTTCAACTCTTGGATGTGTTTTGTTTTTTTTAAGATTTACTCAGTTCCGCATCATTTTGGGAGACTTCAACTTCACAGAGGTTGAAGAAGCTAATCGAATTTTGGGACCAATTTATTTCACTACATTTGTGTTCTTTATGTTCTTCATTCTTTTGGTATGTACACTTTGTTTATGCGGGGTGGGCAGGTGGCTATTTTTGTGTCACTTTTTCTTTGATTCCCATTGCTACTTGGGCCTTTTTCTGATAATGCTGAGTGTGTGGCCCATGTAGGGGCCTGAATTTTACATGGCTGGTTACACACTCTTTCATTTTTTTGCTTCATTTAAAATAGATTTGCATTGTATGTTTGTTGTCATTCCCATGTAGTGCTCCACGCTGTGTTTTTTTAATTTTTTTTAATTATTATTATTGTGAAGAATTTTATTTCTAAAATCTGAATAGTGCCTGGTTGGCATAGAAAGCAAACCTGTATCTTTTGTTGAAAAGTAGCTGTAGTAGCTGTACAGGCTCTTGGCTCATAAAGTGCTCTAATGTGTGACTGGCTGTGTTTACAACAGCCTGGTTCATGCATGCAACACACACATTTTCTGCTAGAAGAGCCTAGTTCATCAGCAGTGCAGCAGGTTTCAGATATCCAAGTTTGCCTCTCTTCCATCTTCTTTTACTTCTCAAGGGCAGAGTAGCCCCTGTCTTTCTCCCCTTCCCAGTGCAGACTACCTGTACAATTTTCAAACAGCTATAAGAAGCTCAGCTTACCTGAGAGGCAGCATGCAGGCGTTAGTGACAAATCAGTGAGTGTATTGTTAGTGACTACTCATCTTTTGTATACTCTGTTAATACTAGTATTTAATCCGTATTACAGTCTTACTGATATTTTATACAACAAAATGGAGGGAAGAGACCTCTCTCTTAGAAACCTAGAATACCAATAAATTAATTTTTTTATGTCAATACAACTGGAGAGCCCTGGTATCTTCTACCTGGATGTACTTTTCAGTTAGTTTGGTACTAACAATATATAGTAATTTTATTTCTTATGATAGCACCAGATGGAAGCTGTTATCTGAGCAGGAAGCTTCAGATCATTCCCCAAACTGTGTGTGTTTTGGTGATTTGATAAGGCGTCAAGTATTAGAGCAGGATTTTACTAACCTTACATCAGTCCTGTATCATCATAACTTTTAGAGTTATTTAATGACCCTTGTACATAATGAAGCATTTTATTATTATTATTTGAGATGAGGAGGAATGGCATTCAGATTTAATTTGTATTTTCCTATACATCATCTTGGATGTTTGCTAGTAAGGAAGCAGAGAATCTTAAGTGTTCAGTGAAATGGACCAGGAAAATAACATGGGTCGCTCTGGCCAAAGAAGCAAATGAGGCAGGTTTTGTATTTGCTTTGTAATGCCTCAGAAATTCCAGAGGAACAGACTCTTAGGTGCCCAGCAAGGGAAAGAAATATTTTTTTTCTAAGGGGCAGCGGAACTGTGAAGTCACTGCAGGGTATCCAAAATACTTTCTATAATTTGTGTGCTTATTAATATCTGTACAGCCTCTCGTTTGGCTTGGAGTGATATGTTGATGTCAGCCCCTGGAGACCAGTTTGAGACCTGGACACTAAGTTAGGGAAGATGGATAGAAAGCGTCAATTCTTAATGTTGGGCAGCTGAAAGCAAAATAGTCAGTAGTCAAGTTACCTCTTACTTCTCTGGTGTTGACCAAGAATGCATGAAGAATACAGCACTGGAAGGTTGTTCTAAAGCATGTTTTTTCAGTCCATGAGGAAACAGAGCTTTAACACAGCCTTTCTGTAGGAGAGTGGCACATTGAACGTGTCAGTAAATTTAGTAATTCTTCTTGAACATGAATGTACAACTTGCAACTCTGTCATGTTTACTCCACGTCAATCAGGAACCTTTCAGTAATGACAACATGGCTCAAGTCAGTCATATGCTTGGTACAGGGGTAGTGAAGCCGGTATTTTCTCTTTTCTCTGAACGAGCGACCAAGCTCTTTTCAGAGTTGGTGCCATACATGCCAAGTGTCGTGTCTGATTTTAAGCTTTTTGGTTTTTATCTTTAGTGTGAAATGCAAACAGAACTGTAACTAGAAAAGAACCTTTTGTTTGTGCTGTTTATTACAGGATGAATACTTAACTTGATTCCTCGGGCATTTTTGTTGCCAGCTGTGTTGCCTTGATTGATTCACAGTTGTTACCCATGTAAGTTTGGCCTTGACAGGTAAAGGGCCAAACATACATATAACATTAAACAGGCTTGGTTTATTGCCTCTGCTGTGTGTAGATGTGAAGCCTCTCTGGAAATTAATTCTCCAATTATATTAATAACTGTCTTGATTAAAAGTTGTTATACTGCAGCAGACGTTGTATTTCAATATCAAGCTCTTGATGTTAATGCTTTATAAACAGCCCACCATTTTCTCCTGGACTTTTAAAAAAAAATCATATATATGTCTGCACGTGTATAAAAAATTCATGTGTAGGTCATAGGAGCAGTAGGACTCAGACTTGTTGAAATTTCAAATTGGGCTTTTTGATTTCTCTTGTGAACAGAACATGTTTTTGGCCATTATCAATGATACATACTCTGAAGTCAAGTCGGACATGGCACAACAGAAGGCAGAAATGGAACTGTCTGACCTTATCAGAAAGGTAAAAGTAATGTTTTATTTGTTTGACATCTTATTCCTCACATCTGAACTTATTTCATAAAACACTACGTAAACTGTACAAAGTAAAACTGGCAGCAGCTGATGAAAATAGACATCTTTTAAAATAAATGAATCTGAGCTGAGTGTAAATTAACTGAATAAAAACTTTCCATCACAATGTATTTTAGTCATCTGAGACATTGCTTAGAATGATCAGCCTACTGAGTATGACATAGGATTTTTCTGTCTAGATATGTACAGAAATATTGAACTGATGATGCTAAACTGGTATTTGGTACGGTCACAGAATTCAGATTTACTCCATTTCAGGCAATAAGACGAGGCAAATCTTGACTAATGTGCTGGGAGCTCCCAGAAGCAGCTGTCAGTAAGGTTGTTGAATACAGAGCTGGGAGCCTGACGTGAATCCTAGTTGAGGGAAAACATGTGCACATGCCTGTGCTCTGGCATGGATGCGATGCTGTGCCATGGTCAGAAATGTCTAAACGCGTACTCAGCATGACCAGCAACACAGACTTTTATTAAACTTGTTATTAGAACAGAGCAGTGAAAAGTGCTACTATTTTTGGATGAAGATTCTTTTAAAAATCATTCCTACAACTGAAGAATGAGAGATAAGCAAAATGACTGCAGCAGGTTGTACCTTGCAGCATTGTTTAAAACTGTCAGTAGCTGCCAAAGGTGTCTTTGTGGGACAAAATACTCCATTCCTAATCAGTAATTGAATTGCAAATTGAATGATGAAAGCCTTACCTCTGACTGCAAAGGTATTTAAATGCTGAAATAAAAGATGGATAAATTGGAGGAAGAGCCAAATTCTTGCAGGACTTTTGGAACACACTGAATGATAGTATAGCTGATTTTAGTAATCAAAAAAATTATTAGAAATCAAATCTTAACATTTCATGACAAACACTAAAATTTCACTTTCTCTTTTAGGGCTACAACAAAGCCATGATCAAACTTAAACTGAAGAAGACTACTGTTGATGACATTTCAGAAAGTTTGAGACAAGGTGGAGGAAAACTAAATTTTGATGAACTCCGGCAAGATCTAAAAGGGTAAGGGAGTTGTTACTGCTTGCCTTGAGTAGTATTCCCAGAGATATGTGATCTTAAGATTTTGATGTGATTTTTCTTTAGCTTCTGTAGTGTGGCAAGACTACACTAATAAAGACACATGGCCCCTGCAGTCTGCACTGTCACTGGTGTTGCTGCACTGGGGCAGCATCCCACATTAGAGAAAAGGATTTGGAGCTCTAGGGCCCAACCTCTTTGAATTTCTGTGCTGTGGGGGAAAAGATTCTGAGGAAGCAGAGATCTAAGACCTTTGAGGAAATGGTAACGTTTCTGTCAAACCACTGAAGAAGTTTGTGAACAGGCAGGAGTCCAGGGAAAGGGAACAAATCAAGGAGGTATGGAAGGGATAGTCGGGAGGTGCAGTGTAGGGGAGATTGGTGCTATAAACTAATGAAAGCTGAGGAGTGAGGTTTTTTTAATCCGTGTTGTGAATTTATAGGCAATACTGGGATCAGTCATGTCTTTGTCTTGGAGGTGAAAGTCTGTCTGAAGTGAAATGTTTTCTAATACTCAAGATTCTTTCAGCATCTGAAAAACGGAAAGTAAGGGAACTGCTTTTACTGCCTTTTCAGGAAGGGGCACACAGATGCAGAGATTGAAGCAATATTTACCAAATATGACCAGGATGGGGACCAGGAATTGACAGAGCATGAACATCAGCAGATGAGAGATGACCTGGAGAAAGAGAGGGTGAGCTCAGCATTAGGATTGCTATGCCACCAGCACTGTCTGCCAGTCTGCTCCCTGTGCTGGTTTGCTGCCTCAGAGGAATCCTCTTGTTGCCCTTCACATTTGCTGTCATCCCTGGCTGTCTGAGCAGCACTGGGAAAAGGCACAGGGGAGCTGATGGAGGGCAGGAGGTCTTTGACCTCGTCACCACCATCCCCCATGTACAGGTGAAAGTTTTTCCATCTTTTCTCTCTCTGGCATGTGTTTTCACAAAGGAGGATTTGGACCTGGATAGGAGCTCTCTGCCACGTCCTCTGAGCAGCCGCAGCTTCCCCCGGAGCTTGGATGACTCCGAGGAGGATGAGGATGAAGACAGCGGACACAGCTCCAGGAGGAGGGGCAGCAGCTCTAGTGGGGTATCCTATGAGGAATTCCAAGTGTAAGTTTTATCCTTCTGAGGGGGACAAATCTGCATGGTGGATTTTGGGTTTTGGTTTTCTTTCCTTGTGGGTTTTCTCCTTTCCATTATATAGTATTCTTTCCTGTGACTCTGACTATTAAATTATTAATAAAAAAAAATGTTATGTTTTTATGGTGCAGAAGTTGCACCTTTTAGTAGCTTTCAAATAATATCTGAACTGGAAGTGATTTAGAGAGCCTCGTGGGAATTGGTTAGAAAGTGAAAAATTAGAATAAACAAATTAAAAAAAAAAAAAAAAACAAAACCCCCCATATCCTTAAAACCTGGTCATTGAAAAGACAGATAAAATGGTCATGTTACAATAACGCCAGAAGACTTTTCTGTTTTTTGAAGTAGTAAAACCTCGAGGTTTTTTTAGGTTCAGTGAGAACTTCAGCTGTTGTTTCTAATAAGATTAAATTACTTGTGACTGTATTTTGTCTGAAATGATAGATCTCCATATGAATTAATTATAATGATACTAGATGAGTAAAGAACTATGTAACTGGAACAAAAAAATTTTGATGATGATGCCCTAAAACCAGTGAAAACAGAGAGAAAGATGTACTTTTTTTTTCCATGTGCTTTTACCCCTGTTCTATCTTCATGCTCTAGTGCATGTTATCCCTCCTGGACAGTAGGACTCACTTGTGGGAAGTCAGATGGGCTCTTAAATAAAAATGGTGTCTCATCCTTATCTGCTCTGTGTGTTGACATGCTAGAACGATGCTGACTGGGAAATGTCAGAGTCACTGAAGCTCCCACTTGTTGCCCTCAGACTCATGAGGCGGGTGGATCGCATGGAGCATTCCATCGGCAGCATTGTTTCCAAGATCGACGCGGTGATCGTGAAGCTCGAGGCAATGGAGAGAGCCAAGATAAAGAGGAGAGATGTGTTGGGAAGACTGTTAGATGGAGTGACAGAGGTAAGGAACCCACTCTCTCCAGTCTGGTCACAACCTGCACGGATTCCTTGCTGTTAGCACTTCTTCCTAATGCTGGGCTGGGGAGGGAGGATTGAAGGAGTGTTGGAAAAGGTGAGGTGGGTGATTTGGCAGTGGCCAAGTGATTCCACTTATGTGTTAGGAAAACATGAAATTTAAAACATTAAATTTTGGGGGCATGATCCAAGGTTCAGGTATGACAACCTGTCTTATAGCAGGCCTCTGTCACCATTTAAACCCATGATGTTCAGTAGTTGCTGAAGTTCATCCCTTAGTGTCTGTTAGGATTAATACAATTTTATGGACTGTTAGAGTCTTGGGGATCCAGCCCAACAGGCCCTGCCTGTTCTTATTCTCCCATGTTGCTTCTGGGATTGTGTGTGGCAGAGGGAAGCAGCTCATTTCTGTCACCAGGGTTACCTGACTTGTATTGCTTCCCCTTTCACCTTCTCTTTCTTGGGGGCCTTTTGGAAGTGAACAGTGGGAGAAACGTGTTATTTCTGTGGATGCTAAAATCTGTCAGCTTCCTGATGGGAGCAAGAACACTCAGAAGAGAGCTGTCAGGAGGTGGGTGTTATCAGGAGGACTGTCTTGGTGGGGTTATGTAGGTCAGACTTGCAACTACCCTGTCACAGATATGGTGATTCTGGGTGTTACTTGTTCTTGACATGGGGCTTCTTCATGGGTGTGCTCTTCTCAGTATATTTTACATTTCCGGAGGTGGATTTAAATACAAAAAGTGTAATACAAATTGTACTTTCCTAAGTGAAGGTGACAAGCTGGCATTACATCACTGGAAATAAAACAATTTACTGTGGTAGCTGTGTTTCTCCACTGGCCTGAGGAAGTACTTGAGTGGTGTAAGAATTTCCCATTGGATTTTGCATAGACTGCAGTTTGGAAGCTGTGCTTCCATCTTGTGTCTTTTAATATGTTTAGGATGAAAGACTGGGCCGTGACAATGAAATCCACAGGGAACAAATGGAGCGACTTGTGCGAGAGGAGCTGGAGCGCTGGGAGTCGGATGATACTGCATCCCAAATGAGCCATCGATTGGGAACACCACTTGGACTGAATGGCCAGCCTCGTTCGAGGAACTCTCGACCATCTTCTTCCCAGTCAGATGGTATTGATGGGGGAGGAGGAAACGGGGGGAACAACATCCACATGTAGGATTATCTTTGTAGGTGATTGCAAATGTTTCAGGTCAGTATTCAGCCAGCAAATACACTACACTGTCTCCCAGCATGAGGCGATCATTCTGATCAGACCACTAAGGACAAGTTTCACTGGTGGGCAAAAGTAAATATTCTCTTCATAAGTCATTTTCAGACCTATGTAAGCCGTGTGTCATGTCTGGGTTACCAGCAGTGAGACTGTCAGCCCTGGAAACAAAAATGCAGGAAACAGAATGGATATCAGGTGTGACAAAATCTACCGGGACAGAAATTTGATTCCATACATGTGTTATGGGGAATACTTTCATGAGGGCTGCAAGCATCAGACAAAATAATGTTCTGTGGGCAGCACTCTGAAATGAAAGGCTATGAGTCTTCTGCTTTCCCTTGGAAAATATGATTTTTAAATTATTTTAAAAGCAAATTTTAAAAGAAGATGCCATCAGTTCATTTTCTGATTCCTTATAACAGCTGGCAGTTTTCAAAGACAGAAAACAGCACTTTTTTTTTAAAAATTTGAGTTGCTATCTGATTTTCTGAGTTATTCTTGGTGTACCAACATTTTTACCTAACATTTTCCTGTTTCTGAGAAGTACTACATTTCTTTAAAAAGAAAAAAGTGCACTTAGTTTGTACAACTGTAAATTACATAATTCTGTAGTAGAAACTGAATACATTATAATTAGCATTTCAGAAGTAATATTTGAGAGCTGCCTCTTCACACCCAACTAACAATAATTTTCACCTATGGTGCAAAGTGTCCCTTTTTTAATGCCATATTTTCATGATTTAAGTGTTCCTGGGATAAATATTGCAGAGGTTCTAGGGCAAATATGGCTACTTTGCAGAAAATATATTATTTACAAGCACACAAAATTCAAAACCACTAATTCTTCTGTGGGTGTGGGACGGGGCAGAGAAGTTGCTGACAGCTGGGAAAATCTGATCTTGTGCCATGTGAAGTTCTAATAACATCTCAATTCTGCAATCTGTATTTACATTTAACAGAAGCGCTTGTAAAAAGTATTAGGTACATTTCTACATATGCTTTTCTGCTGAGGTGCAACACACGATTCCTTTGGGAAAGATGCTTGTAGTATAATCACGATTTTTAGTATTTCATTTCCTCTGTTTCTTGTGTCATAGAAGCTTTGTTTTTGAAAGGAGATGCAACATTGAAATTATGTTGGTTTCCTATAGAAGGCATTATAGAAATATAGAAAGCGGTGTTTGGAGTTTTGCCTAGCAACGTTTCCATACGTGGAATGCTGGTTTAGGAAGGAGGTTGTCAATGATGCTTTTTTCCTGAAGATGGCAGTTGTCTTGTATTTAAAGACTTAGAGTTGGTGAAGAGGATAATGGGAAGCTACACAATCAATTGCATCTTAGCTATTAGTAGGGTACCAAGGGGAAAAAATGCCTGTTTAACAAAGTATAGGTAGCACGTATTACGTTACGTTGGTGCCTTTTGTTTCAAAAAGCAGTTGTTGCCAGGGTTTAGCTCCTCATTCTTGTGGGAGTACTGCTTAGGCAAAGCTTACATGTTCCATATATTTTGTGCTGGCTGGATGTGCAGTGACTCAGACTGCCTTTCTTCTTACCAGGGAATTTGCTAAAACTAAATAGACTTCGTGCCCTTCCCTTTTTTAAGTTTATGAGAAACCATACGCACAGAAACATAATTAATGGAAGACGGAACAGGAGGAAATTCAGTGTGGAGATTGGAATTTCATAGCAGCCTTTTGTAGAGAACAGAATTATGTGGGAAAACACGTTGTGATTCTTGTGAAGTGTTTTTTTCTTTCTGTGGGTTATTTTGTCCTGTACTAGGAAGAAATTCATACTCTTCCACAAGAGTTCCCATCAGTTTGCCAGAACAGCACAGCGGGTAGGGCATATGTGTGCAATGAAGACACTCGGACTAAGCTCTGTCTTGCCTTAATTGGTCAAATTTTTGGACTGCAGAAACCTTTCTGAGAATACTTTTCAGTGTTGAAGTGGCATTTCTGACTTCAAACAAACAAACCAAAAAGAAGCACTAGCTGTACACGTGGCCAGCTGGTGTGCAAGGAGAATACCAAAGCAATTTAAACATACAGAGGCTTATCTTTATATTCATATCCAAAATGTGTAGTGTATTGGTATGTGATGTGATTTACAGCTTAAACTTTGAGGCACACTGACCGATTGCATGTGTGTAATATGTAATTGGTGTTGGGTTTCTAGGGTCAAGGGTCTAAATGCTATGATAGTATTTAAAAATCAGTGGCTCTGGCCAAATGACTCAACTTGAATTGTCCAACAATCAGCTGGGATCTTATTAAGGGTACCGTGTGTTGAGGTTTGTGCCTGTGGCCTGTCTGTCATGTGGCATGCAGAGGTTTGTGGCAGCAGGGACTGAGGAGTGTGCAGAAGTGATCCAGTGGTTGTTTTTTGGTGAGGCAGGGCCTTCCTGGGGGAAAAGAAAGCACACTTAGACCTGTCAGTATGGTTTTACGTGGGCTTCCTGTAAAAATGTATGTTTCAAAATGTAAATTCATCTTTTATTTGTACTATATGTTTATTATGCAAATATCTGTGTTCGTAGCTTTATTTGTTGAGGTGTATTTCTGTAACGTGTCGTTACTCAATAACAAACTTCATCTTGAAGTGCAATAAGTTCTCATGGGGTACCCCCGTGTGTTGACAGTGGGCCTTGCAGTAAGTGCATTGCCACTTGAAAAGTGTTACAAGTATTTTTTAATACATCTTTCAATTTTAGATTATAATATCATTTGTTACTTATTAGAACAGTAAGATTTTTGCATAGTAATATACAGTATTTGATTTTATTAGGAAGCTGTTAATTATGCAAGTCTTCTACAATGAGCAAGAATGAATTGATCTGTAAAACTGAGCACTTTACTTCCTAATAAACATTTTATATTATCTATAAACCAAACATTGTGCCCTTCGCTTGGTTTGTTTAGAATGGAACATGAGGAATCCTACATTTTATTTGTATTACTTTTATCTCCTACCTTTATTCTCAAATTACATAATAATGTGAAAAGGGAGTACAGGATGATGATGAACAAGAGGATGGGGCTGATCCTGCTGCTTCTTTGCCCAAACAGTTCTTTTTTTTTTTTTTTAACGCTTCATTTCACATTTGTGTTTCTGCAAATGCACAGCTGTTTTCTGCTATTTCGGGTAGCAGCTCTGACTGCTGGTAACTGTCTCTTCATTACTTCACAGTAACTGTGTGAGCTAACTTTTTTTTCTCTACTCCCCTTTATTTTTCCCCTTGTTTCAGGGAATCCTACAGTATCTGGAGGGTTTGAATAGTGCTTGGAAAATCCAAGGTCACATGCCCATAGTTCTCTCTGGACTGCTGTCCTGCCAGCTTTAAAATATACTGTATTAGTGAAAACTGGATGCTTTATGTAAATCAATCTCAATCTTTAATGAAATACATACTGAGTTTAGTAAGTATATTAAGCCTTTAGTCAGTGCACTGTGAAAGTCACTGTTTGTGGTAAGTGTTGTGTGAAATAGAGTCTCCAGATAAAATAATTTTTCCAAATTAGAATTTATTATATAGTAGAAGCAAGCAGCGCTGGATGGACAGACGGAATCTGGTTCCTAAATCTGCCACCCCAATATGGGATATGAGGTCAGTACTTATTTCAGACATCTTATACATATTCATTGCATACATGCATATACATTTTACATCGCTATTCCAGGTATTCAACATATGGTTTTTTTTATAGCCAAGGCTAATTTGTTATCTGTACAACAAGTTAGAAATCCATACATTTCTCGACAAAGAGGCGCCAGCATTCTGTTGATTGACTTAATTCAGATATAACTCATGTCCAGGATAATAGGGAGGGTGCAATTAAGTTTTACAATCTGTTTGTTTCTCTTCTTTCCTGAGGTTACACTAACCCATTTGTTTCCCATTTGTCTTTTTTATCGATACAAATTATCGTCTGTGTTTATCACAGTGGGAACCTTTTTTTAATTGAATACTGTGTGTATGCTACAGCATCGGTGACTTCTTAAGATTTCTTCAGGAAGTACAGTTTGAGATGCCTGTTTGGAATAAGAGCAACATAATTCTTCCATCCCCCACAAGCATCACTTGGATGCCTTGCATATTTACTCTTCTCCAGTAAATCTAAATAAGAAAAAACACCTGAGGCAAAAGGGAAAAAATAAACATTATAATAAAAGGTTTGCAAAGCAATTGTCACCTGCATAACAAGGACTTCCAGGTTTTAAGTGCTGATCATGCAAAATAGGTGCAGAAAAGTGAAGGGACAGCTTAATGGCTCAGGTGGCAAACTGACATTCAAAAGAGTTGTCTGTCTTTTATATGTGTCACCTCATGCCAATGCCTTAACACACATTCAGGTGGTTCCAGCTTGTTTCAAAGGACATGCTACTTAAATGTCAGTAATGCTAAAACAGCAGTGGGATGACAAGCAAGTTTTATTTGGATTGGAGGTTCTGGCAGCTCTTCTGCTTTGCTTCTACTCCAGGGAATACTCATGGAGACTGAAACTGCATCCTAGGAGGCAAAAAGCGGGCCTGAAGGAAGCAAACTTGTGCCTTCTGTAACAGTCCTGAACTGGGAAATGTGTGGAAGCAGGTTTACTGCAGCCAGGTGTTCAGGTATTTTGGAGGAGGCCTACCAACAGTGGGGTGCTAGGAGGAGAGCAAGTTTTTTGAGATTTGGGGAGTGTCCTGAGTTTGTGTGGCCAACAAAATGTTACTAGTAATAGATGCAATATATTGCCAAAGGACTGATCATGACAATTTGCATCAGCCACAGTTTTACTGGTGACATTTTGACAGAAGTTTAGTTCAGTAAATTCATTCATTTGCAAAGTCTTGAAAGAAGTTAAAGATTAGCAGATACTCAGAGGGTACAAAATGCTCATTAAAAATCTATTCATACAAAACAAAACAACGATATGAAACTCCTACAGAGCTAGAATTGGTTTAACTCCTGTTCAGATTTTGAGACGTCTACTTTCAAAAAAATATCCTTCCATTGAGAAGAGTTAGGCTTTATTTTCAGAGAAGTCATATTTAAGTTATTTTCAAAATACACTTAACAGTACTGTGACTGCCAGAAATGCCTGTGTGTGCTGCACAGGCTGCTGCTTTCCGCTATTACATGGAGAGTGGTGTGATGTAAAATCCAAAAAAGTGCTCAAAACAAAAGAATGCTCCTTTTAGGCTAAACAGTTCATTCCAAAGTCCGAGGTAAGCACACTTCTGTTCTGCTATCAGCTTTTCCTGCAGCCGAGGTGGACGCTGTAAGATGGAGTTCCCCAACTCCCCAGTTACAGACGGCTGTGTGCCGAGAGATGCAGCCGTGAGAAACTTTCCGCTGCAGGAAGGCAGAGCTGGTAAGCATTGGAGACACTCGGTATCCAGGGACCACTGCCATGACCCAGAGGAACAGCTAATCCAGCGAGGCCATGGCCAGGGTGCCCTGGGGAGTCTCCTTCCCCACCTGGCAACACCCAACCTCTTCACTCCTTCCCAACCATCTCCAAACGCAGGAAGAGACAGCCACAGATTTGAAAAGCGCTTGGCTGAAGTAGGTTTCTCATGTTTATCACATAGAAAAGGCATGCAGCTGTTCTGGTTTCAAAATTGTTATATGTTACTGAGCTTTGAATGATGTTATGGTAAAGATGCCAAGTTGTGCTTGACCAGATAGTCTTGCTAAGCCAGGTAAATGACAAGAGAAGGAATTCTTTAGCAAGAATTCCTGTCCCAGTATGACCCATTTCATCACAGTAATGCATATTAAGGACCACGATGGATTTACTGAGGCATGGCTCTAGAAACTCGAACACAGATAATTTGCCTAAAATTTGTGATACCTCTCCCTGGTTTTCTAAACAGGCATTTTCTCTTTCAGAAAAATGATTGCCTTGTCACTGTGACCCCCAGAAAGCAGGGAACGAATCCTTGCATGAGTCTTGCGTTTCTCCTGGTAGGAAATTTCCATTTCTTTCAGTGTTCCTATGATGCTAGAACTGTGTAATAAAGGCCAGCTGTGTTTCCTGGCTTAGTCATTTGAAACAGTTAAGTGAGGAAACAGGTTTGACAAGGATTTTAACTGTCTTAACTGGCTGTTATTTCATGCCCAGCAAGCAAAAGGAGGGAAAGGAAAAGCATTTATGTTACATTCAGGAGACTTCCCTTTTTTTTCTTTTTGTGGTGCAGAGAGGTGAATATAAGCTTGGTCTGACAGAGGAGAACTCATAAAAAAAAGGAGGGAAATATTTAGATTGAAAGAAGTTGGTTTTGTCTGTAAGAACCATAATCAGACAGATTATTTAGCAAATAAAAGTGTGTCACATGGAAGACCCAGGGTAGCAACTACAGGAGTCTTTGTTGGCATTTTACCAGTTAATATTAGAAAACTGTTGCCCTTTTTTTCCCCAAAATAAATGGTGTTCTCTCTTGGAAGATTATTTGTATAAAGTGTGCAGAAAACCTGGCACTATTAGGCTGTAGCAAAGAATACTGAAATTTTTCCTCCTGGAAATAAAAAATTGAATACTTGTGATGTTTATCAGCATCCCAGAAAAAAAATTTGTGAACAGAAAATACGTGACTGTAAATCCATAGCAGGGATTGTTCTGAGAGATTTGACTCACCTTGGACTGATGCTAGTGTTTGTCCAGAAACAATTTTTGTCACATTATTTGCAGTACCTGTCTGCAGTCATCCAGAGCAGGATATTATGTCCTAAGCACTTGACTCTGTGCCCACTGGGTCAATGGAAAAGTAATCAGAAGGCAGGTGGCTATTTCGTAATACTGGAGAGTGAGGGAGTAATTGCAGTGTTGTGTTTTTTGAAGAAACAGAGTGCCTAAAATATTGGCAAGGCACTTTCTAGAGAATGAAATGGTCTGCTTAGACAGCATGACTCAAAACCTTAGGGCAGCAAAGATTATTTCTCTTGAAATATGGAGGAAATACATGAAAATGGAGAAGTGTGGTTTACTTAAAGCTGCCCTTGAACCTATCCATCAGCTACCACATATAAAGAAACTGTTCTTTTGAGCTCTATTTAGTCTCTGTGAAAACAAGAGATAGACATACATTATTTAATTTTTTTTTGTGATGCTCCTATTTTAATTGTTTTCTTTCTTTCTTCTCTTTATTATTTTTATTGGCTGTTAACCTCAAGTGTCCACCTGACATAAACTCTTTGTTGCTTTTATGTTTTGGGTTTTTTTTAAATCTTTCCTCTGTGCTGAAACAACCTCCTAAATTGCAGATCTTGTTATTGACCTATTCTCTGGCCCGGTAGGATGCTGCTCTACCAGTACATTTCTCAATGCCTCTTGGAAAGCCTAAATTCAACAAATGTCTTTCCTCACAGGTAGTGAGTATATGGCCTACAAGGTTCTTACTGTATCTACCCAGCACCGAAGTCAAGAAAGACGATGACATTTCTTGTGCAGCCCAGAGGATCCAACCAGTGTAGCAGCTTCATCAGCAAAACATGTAAGTCCATGGCAAGAACTATTGAGTCATTCAGGCACTTGTTAAATCTTTGCTTGAACCAATACAATTTATTAAGCCCGGGGACACTATGAAAAATAAGTCACCATTCCTGAGTCAGCATAACTTATGGACCTTTTAGACGTGTCATTCAAAAAGTCAATAGCCTTTATCATGTAGTTGTCCAACCACATGTAAATGTGTTAAAGAATCAATGAAATAACTCGCTAACATCTGTTTTGAAAATAAGGCAGCAATTCAAAAAATGAAATTTACTTTCTATACTGTCTAGCCTTCCGCTTCCTTCAACAAAAGGAATTCAAATTGCTCCATCAGCAGGCTTGCTAACCTGTTTCAAATTCCACTAAAATAATTCTTTATTCCAGAAGAATTGCTCCAACAGTTAATATTATTGATGATTAAATATTTTTAGCTACAGAGAAGAAGAAAAGCAATAAAAATTAGATACCATTGATTTCAGTTTTGCCAGTAGTCTTCTGCATATTAAAAGCTCTCAATAATACAGGTTCCTCCTAGGCCTGCTACCAGCACTTAGGTTGCCTTTTACTTTTTTTCCTCTTCTTAATAAATAAACATAGAGCTTTTTCAGGTTTTTCTAAGCTGTGGCATTCGGAACCTGTATAAGTTAGTCTTCCTAGGACTTCAATTGGATGATGTATTAGCTGTATGTAGCCAGTTTGGTATCTGTACTTGCCTGTTATGTAGGAATAACATTAGGTGCTTCCACTAACAAGTTTTATGACTATGAGGTTGCAACAGCTGATCAAACAGATGAAAAAGTTGTAATTTAGGCAATGAACAAAGAGCAAGTCAGAAATGAGTACCTCGCATAACACACATAGGTATTTGGGAGAAAAATACTTCCCTCTATACCCCTGGATTGCAGAGGAGGAACAAGGGTTATTAAAAACATAAACGCCCTGCTATTTAGCAATGCTGTGCTATTAATTACAGCAAATGGAGCATTCATTACAGAGAACAAGCAATTACTTTCAGTTACTGGCACTGAAAATATAAAACCCTTAGTTTCTGTACTGAAAGCAATAAAAGATTATTGTAATCATAAAGCTTCCTTCAAACTAATTGATTCAAATGACTTTTAATAACTCTTTAGGAAGTAACAACCTTCAGCTTGTGATTTATTTTAATTATTTTAAAGTAGTTCAGATGGAGGATGTAAAAGAAAAATTGAATGGCTTGACATAAAACCTAAATGTAAGTCTTTTTCTGGGAGTCCAGATTAAATCACTTGATGTTAAATTGTAAGCAAACTGAAACAGGAATTTTCATACACGAAAACACATTTTCAGTTGAGTTAGTGATATAATCAGAATCATTAAATTCTGTACATCACACTTTTTAAACGCTAAATGCAAATGACAAAAATCTTAGGAAAACAATGGTATCAGGCAGTTCTGTCATCTTTAAGCCTGAGCATTGAATGAATCTTAACACCATAAACTACTTGATCCATGGTACCCTATCGCTAAGATCCTGCCGAAAGGAGCAAATGTCAGGGATAATTTGGCTCCTAAGCCAATTGCAGTGGAAAGAAGGGATCATTTCAAGACCAATTTGGAACAGATTAATGAAAAAAAGTCTTAACAGGCCGTGTATCACTAAAAGAATGCTGGTCAAATCCATCCCTAATGAGGGTGGGGAGATAGAAAAGATTGTGAGAAACAAGTCAGGACCATTAACCTTGGGGTATTAAGGAGATCCTTGAGAGCCTAATTCTTGTCACAAGGTCAAGCTTTTACAAAGCAATTATTAAAGATCTCTATAGTATCAACATACAGACACACACACATATATCAAAGCCTTTTAACCTTGGGGATTCTGAATTTATTTCCCTTCTAATCACTTTTCCTCCCCCCTGCTTTCCTTGTTTGTAGAGGTACATGTTGGGGTTCCTATAGAGCTGGTGTGCTTAGTGCCTTGTGCAAGCAATCTGATTGTACTTGTCAGTCCCAAAAAAAAGGGGAGAACCAGATGTATAATAGAATCATAGTCCCTTGGGTTAGAAGGGTCTTTAAAATATCATCTAGTTCCAACCCCCTTGCTATGGGCAGGGACATCTCTCACCTGAATATGTAAAGTAGAATGCTGGATATAAAGAGAAAAATAAAATCTTCATTTAAAGCCTATGCTGTGACAGACAAGTCCAACATGACTACAACTGTAATTTCTGCTCTTGCAACTGAGGTACAGAATTGTACAAATCTCATTGTGGAGTTGCAGAGCTCAGATAACAGATTGACTGCATTGTGCTGCTGTCAGTTCATCAGCGTGTGGGCATTCTCATTAAAATCACTGAGAGCAAACGAGCTAAACAGTGATGCACTTGGGAGTAGCAGAGCTTGTCCTCTCATTGAGCTGCATAGGAATTCTTCCTGGGCAGTCACTCTGGGATTTGCTCTGGTCTCATGGGCCACTTAATTGACAGTATGTTAACTTCTCTGCAGAGTGAAAAACAGAACTAGGTATTGGACAGTGCAGGAAGAAATATTTGCTTTATGTAAATACATTTTTATAGATGGCCAACTGCTGAAATGAGTAGAAGTTTAGGAGTTTCATGGTAAATATTACCTGTGCAGTACTGTGTGAAAATCTGTTCAAAATGTGAGCGGTTTAGCTTAATTTGATTGTTTCCTTTCTCAGAAATCACTGCTGTGTACTAAAATCTATTTTATTGTCAGGTTGGAACACAGTCTATGGCAACGGAATGGCAAAAATGTTGAAGTTTGAAAGAGAATACTAATACAAAATGTCAAAAAATTCAAGTCTCAAATGCAAATTTTTTTCTTGTTTTCATGAGAAAGATACCAGAAGCTACATCCTGGAAGGCTTTTAAATGCTTTCAAACATAAAGGAGAGGTGAAATCTTCAAAAATAATTCTGTAGCTGGTCTCATCTCTTTATGTACAACCCCTGCCTGCTCTGGCAGCTTGTTTACTGTTGTCTGTATAAATCTCATACAGATTTTTAGATGTATCCTGTAAATTTACATTAAAACTAATTTAGCCTCAGAAATTTTTAACAAAATATTCTTATCATTCTGTTGGAAGTAAGACTGCCATCTTGCAAATAACATATGGTTGCTTATTCTGAAGCTGTGAATCTTTTGCTGTGCAGGAACCACTATGTCATGTGCATTTTTCAGTGCCACAGCAGTTGAGTCTTCAGTAATAATACCCAGAAAAAAGTCAGGATTGTTGTATATTCATTTTCTTAACTTGAATGTCTGCCCATTCTGATATACCTAAAATGCAATCTGTCAAGACCTAATAAAAAGCCTGAATACTACAAAACTATGATTTCATTCATATTTGATTCTATTTGTTAGTTATATGCATAGAAATACATAAGGTCAGGCTTATAGTTCAGCCATACCAATGTAAAAGTAGAGAATCTGTCTATTAGTATAGTTTAAGGTGACCATTTCCTGATAATCTAGGAAGAATAGATTTTTATTTTCAGCAGCAACTTAAGTTATTTTACCAAAGTATAAATTTACAGCAAACTATTTTGTCATGCAAGAGTCGGGTACAGATATTTTAAAATTTAACAGGGTCATAACCTATTTTCTGAAAACTGAATACACTCAAATAACCAAATTCAGAAATATTAATGATCAAGCAAGTTTTTTTCCTCAGTTTTTTAGGGCTCTTTGTAATATTGAGAATCTTATGTGTGATTCTATTTGTACATGTGTTTTTAAAGTGACATGCGTCTTTTCCCTAAAATTCAGGTCTATGTCAACACCCTTCTCTACAAAACTCCTCTTCTAAGGTAACCTGGAAATTGAAAATTTAACTTAGTGTGTGCTGTTGTGTCTGTGAATCTGTAATTTTATCTTCATTGCACTATTTCATCTTTTCAGTTTGTTTCCTGGGTGCTTATGCAGAGCTGTGACAAAGCTGAATAAAAAAAGGTATGAAACATACGTTTTTTAAAAAATCCTACTTGATATTTATTAAAATATCAACTTTTTTGACAATAGCAAATGCTACTCCTCAATTTTGTAGCAGATGTTATGGAAATTAGCAGTGGCTTCTGCAGAAACCCTGGGTCTGACTGCAAAAAACAGACTGTGAGATTCTGAGTTCCCAGCTTCAGTTGGAGCAAGGACTCCACTGCGAGGATGTATCTCTGTCAAGAGGGTAAAATTCCTTTATATATGCAATGCTGTTCTACAGCTGTCTGTTTCCTCTCATGCAGTTCAACTGTAAGTGATTGATTAAAATGTTATTTCCACAGGCCCCATGTCACTTGTTTCAAAACTCACATAGGAATATTCTGGAGCACAGCTACAGGTTACAAGTGTACGAACCTTAATTCTGCAGCATTCATTGCAAGTCTTGCAAAGAGAAGGTGGAGTACAATGTAGGTTCTTTCCTATTCTCCTTCACCCTCACTTCTCTGCCTCAAGTCATTGTCCTAGGTCTGCACCACTGCTTCCAAACCAAGTACTTCTGACAGGAGAGCACACACTCCTTCTGCTTCTTTGATTCTGTCACTCTACCTTGGATAATTTTTGTAACAAACATAGAAGTGTAACCATCCTCGAAGGAGTCATGTAAGAGAAGGCAGAGAGGCCTGGCAGAGAGACCTAGACAAGTTAGAGGGCTGGGCAATCACCAACTATGGCAAATTTAACAAAGACAAGTGCTAGATTCTGTACTGGGGACAGGTCAACCCTGGATGTATCTGCAGACTGGGGAATGAGAAGCTGGAGAGCAGCACTGCGGAAGGAGACCTGGGGGGGCCTGGTCAAGGCCAAGTTGGATATCAGTCAGCAGTGCCCTGGCAGCCAGGAGAGCCAACCGTGTCCTGGGGGGCATCAGGCAAAGCATCGCCAGCCAGGCGAGGGAGGAGATTGTCCCGCTCTGCTCTGCATTGAGGTGGTTTTAAGTCCTGTGTCTTTTGAGTCCTTTCAATGTAGAGCTTGAGTCCTGTGTGCAGTTTTGGGAGCCACAATGTAAGAAGGATATAAACCTATTAGAGAGTGTCCAAAGGAGGAACACAAAGATGGTGAAGAGTCTAAAGGGGAAGCCATACAAGGGGTGGCTGAGGTCACTTGGTCTGTTCAGCCTGGAGAAGGGGAGCCTGAGGGGACACCTCATTGTGGTCTACACCTGCCGCACGAGGGGAAGTGGAGGAGCAGGAACTGCTCTCTTCTCTCTGCTGACCAGTGACAGGACCGGAGGGAACAGCATTCATCTGTGTCAGGGGAGGTTCATGTTGGATATTAGAAAAAGTTTTTTCACCCAGAGGGTGGCTGGGCACTGGAACAGGCTTCCTAGGGAAGTGGTCACAGGACCAAGCCTGACACAGTTCAAAAAGTGTTTGAACGACAGTCGGGCCCATGGTGTGATTCTCAGGGATGGTCCTGTGCAGGGCCAGCAGTTGGACTCAATAATTCTTGTTGAGTCCCTTCCAACTCAGTATATTGTATGATTGTAAATCTCTTAGAGCAATAAGGTTCTGTAAGTTTGTTTTGTATGACCTGCACAAACCAGGGCAAAGATTACCAGTAACAGCTCAAGAAAGAGCTATAAAGTTGTCTTTATGCATTTTAACACATTTACCATGCACAACTCTGCATATAAAGTCCTCCAAATAAAGGAGATGAGCTAGCACTGCTGCACATGGCCAGGGAAAAGCTGGCCTGCCAGGAAAGGATTGCTGCAATCTGTGGACCTCTAAAAACGCAGTATCATCCTGTTCAGTCATGCACTTGAAACTGGTCACTACAAAAAAGACTAAGAACTCATGATAGCAGCAATAATGGCACAGTGAAGATGACTTTCAGTTACACAGAAGAAATGCAAATTTCAGGACAAGGATTATGTGAACTGGCACAGTAAGTTAGTTCACAGTCACCTTTATTTAAAAAAAACAGTGCTTCTACCACTCCAGTGTGGTAAGAAAGACTTCATGGCATCAATCAAGTGCACTCCAGAGCAGTAATGATTCCCAAATTGAAAAGGGTATAGGTTCGAGAGGATTTTGTTGCTGTGTCACATAGACTGTGAGCACATAAGCAGTTGAGACTGCACTGGTGTCCTGATAAGCATCACTTTGGACTGGATTACTTGCCAGTGAATGTAGGTGCTAATTAAAGTATGCAACCTTTTTTTTTTCAGGTTAAGCCACTAAGTGTTAATTTTAGTGTTTAACAAGTTCATAGCTAGAAGATGCAGAAAGACTGAATAGTCTCTTGAAGAAATCAATAGTTGTACACTTTTTGTGGCAGGGAGGACTGAGTCTTGCTAGATATTTCGGCAAAGTACATTAATAGTAAGTATTTAATATAACATACAAGGATGGCATTCACATTGTGGACTTGTGTCATCATAAAAGTACAAAGGAAGGCCTCTTATAAAAATAATCGAGTCAGTTGCACAGTCAGTTTGATCAAACTACTGAAGAGTGGAAATTGCATCTCTTCTTCTGATTTTAAGAGAACTTCTTCATGAAGTGCAGTTTCAGGTACGCAATGGTGAAGAATATTATTGACATGCAGGCAAGTGCCAGGTGGTTCTGCCACAGGCCCCAGGTACTCGCATCAATGCCTTGCCTTTTCAGGTAGTCATCTCCAGTACACGACCTGCAGATAAACACACATGCGTTTATAAACTTTGTCAGTTTGAAGTACCTAGGAAGATCCCTAGAAGCTGCAGTGTGATTTCATGTGTATAGCAGGTCAGGCGAACACCAGCTATGTTACTGTTTCATTTTCTATTTGTAAATTTGTTTGTCTTGTAGCTCCAGTTTCCTATAGGAAGCTGAAATGGATTTTGTGAGGTTGTAAAATTGTAGTGTGTGTGCACGTCTTTCAGTAAATGCAGTTTGAAGAAAAGGGAAGAAGCATAATGTCAGATATTTCTAGTCTTATAAATATTAACTATGACAACGGGCAGAATGCGTGTTCTATGCAGGCAGAATGCAAAAACCCAGTCAAAACTTCATTTTCTCTAAAAAAAATCACAGATTCTGCTGGTCATCAGTGTGTATCTCTGATACTCAGAATAATATTTTAGGACTTCTGAAGTTACTGATGGTGGGATTCATTTCAATGAATCAAAATACTTACATCGGGCTCATTTGTCGATAGCTATCATCGCTGCTTAAAACTGTGGTGTTAATGCTGCCGCAGAAGTTCAGACCCTTCAATTCATTGATTTGTAAAGCCTTTTAAAATAAAGGAAACAATGACAACAGAAATCAGTAGGCAAAGGAATGATACATTACCAAGATGAGATATAATGCAATTAAAATTTATTCTAAAAATGTGATGGTATCACTATTATGTTGGCCAAATTTCCATTTTTTAAGGTGAGCAGCACGGTTCTTTTTCTTTTAAGAAAGGAATGTATGCAGCCCACACCCTGCTAAGCATGCACAACATCAGGCTTTACCACCTCCTCCAGGCTAGACTATTTCTGCAGGGGCATAGTAAAGCCCAAATTTCTCTGCAAAACATCACCCTAGCTATATTCTCAAAAATTAGGAAACAAGCTTTACCTTGACAAGTTTCTGTCAAGACGGAAAAGAGAAAGTGATGCAAAAGAGTTTAATTTAATTTCTTCTTTTAGTGATAACATTGTTCTTTACTTTGTATCGTTTTTGTCCAGCTGCATTGCACTGGGCGTAGTAGTTCAGATGCTCCCTCATATGAGGTGTTTCTAGGTTACAGAAATGAGCTCTTCTAGACAGCAGTGGGTGCTGGTTGATGAGAAACCTTTCTTGCTTCAAGATGCTCCACTACGTTCCGAGGTTGCTGTACTTAATTAGTTTCCTTTTGCTCATTAGACCATAAAGTTTGAACTTTTCTTTATCATGAGTAAAGACATTCTTTTCTATCAAACCTTTTCCAAGTCTGTACACAGGAAAATACAACACTTACTGTCATTCCATATCGAGGGATGCTAAAGTATTTGAGCCAGGAGAGCCAGGGCATGACACTTGGGAGATTGACCAGCAACCCAGAGAAAAGCTAGAGACAAGAATTACAAAAAAGCCACAACAACAACAAAAAAAGCAAATTACAAATTACATGCTGTTATCATGTGTTCTTCTCTAGCTCTTGACTCTGTTTCTTCAGATATAAATGAGTGGGAAAGCATTTCTAGAGAAAAAAAATGCTCCAGTGGAAGAACAAGGGAGAGGGAAGGAATCAGTTGTTACCCAGCTTTGAGCCATAACCCCAGGTCCTTCTCCCAAAATAGGTTAACAGGGAATGCTTTTACCCTGTGCATTAAACCCCTCTGCTTCCTAGCAGGGGGTCCCACATGGGCTTGCATGAACTGTCTGCTGCCCCTCAGGTGTGCACCGGGTTTTGCCTGTGTGCCCTGAGTCTGAGGCAATGTGAATGTTGTCTGTGGGTTTGGGGCTGCCTCATTATTTATGGTGCCTCTTTCTCAGCTGGAGCTGTTTGTGTGTTGTCTGGCTCTGACATGCCCAGTGGTGGGCTCTGCAGCTGAGAAGCACAGCTGGAGTAGTGGTCTCAGAGAGCAGGAGGCTGCAGGTCATGTTCTCAGCCAGACACACTTGTCTTTTGCAAAGCTAAGGGCGAAAGAAAAAAATGTAGCTATAGGTGGCTTTTCTGCTTTCAAGGCAGTTTGCTGGTTGCTGGAGCCACATCAAAGAGGGTGGAGGAGCCACTCTCCCTCCCCCTCACACCCAAACCCCCAGCCCTCCAGTTCTTGTTTGTTCAAATGACAAATCAGAATATTCAACCCCACAGCATCAGAATACTCAAATCAGACAAATCAGGATATGCAACATGCTCGACCCCAACAGTCTTTTTGCAGAATTCAGCTGAACTCTGTGCTAGCAGGATTTCTACATTTCAGCATTTCTAGGATTTCAGGATTCAGTCTAGAAAACTGAATAATGCTACTCACAATCATAAAAACAAATGTGATAGTCATGAGTAGGTTTGCTACAGCGACCACGCTCTGTCCTGCTGCAATGGCTAGAGCCATAGAAGTGGCTGTGTAGGACACCATCATAAGGGTAAACATCATTGTAAAGAAGGCTTCTACTGTTGGTTTCAAACCTTAAAGATCAGAACAAGAAGGGTTTCAGTATGATCCTACCAAAAGCTCTACCATAAGCTGAACACTATCCTGAATTCCGTACTGTGTACTGCCTACAGACTACACTTTGTCTGACAGCATGGGCTACATCACCAAGACCCAAGACTGCCGTGGTGCTTGTGACAGCCCGTGTGTATGCCCTGACAGTGGAGGACAGGAGGAATAACTAGTAAGACTAGAAATGTCAGAACAGGTAGGAGTTAAAAGTATTGTACTCCACACATCCAAAGTGATGGCTTCACTGTGGCTTCACGTTGTCTATCAAAGAAGAAATTTCTAGTGCAATTCCATGAGTGGCACTTGTACAGCATTTCACTGGTTTCCTGCAGAGAGCTCTCCTAAAGGACCTAGTAGACTTATGGTGACTATGGATTTGGTAGCAAGGTCTATCTCACTCTAGTTTCACAGTCTTAGAGCCTCTTGCTGATGCAGCCTTTTTTCCCATTCCTTAGGGAAAAAATCTCAGACCAAAGCACACTGATTTTTTTTTAAGTCTTGCTTGTACTTTCAAGCTTTTGGGACATCCCAAAAGGATGTCATCATCTGAAACCTTACTCTAGGAAAATGGTCTGCTGTGGACATATTTTGAGGATGACATTCAAATGTGTTCCAGGGTTGTAAAAGCTGGTGCCAGCAACTTTCAAAGTCTGCTCACTAACCAGAAGGCATCTCGCCAAAAATAACAATTTAAAAATAACTAATTCACACAATATTAAGATCTTAAACCAAAAATTTTTCTTTTAGATGTTCTTGCAGGGATTGGAAAAGCATCTTGTAATAGTTATCAGAAGTTTAGGTTGGCCATAGATGAAAAGGAATAAAACAAACCTATGCAATAATGGTCATGTCATGCTTCCTTCTAGGAACAGGGGACATGAGATGTCACAGATTCTGTGTTGAATGCTTAAATCTTTGAAAGCATTTCTTTTCTGTAGAAAACCACATGGTGTGCTAAAAGCAACTGGCAGTAACCACTGCCATGCCAATGTAGTGCTTTACCCTACATAAATATGTATGTGTACATACACATCTATAAAACACATGTTCCATGTTGATTTATTGAGGGGGGTTGGGGGTTGCAGTGTGACTGTAGGAGACCATACTTGCCTAACATGAAGTAAACTATACAGGTGAAGATGATGCTTGGTAGAGTCCTTATGGGTATTAAATCAGCCATTAGCTTTGCGATGAAATACGCAGATGTTCTGTAGTACCCACTGATATATTCGTGTCTGGAACAGAGAGATATGTACAGCATATGACAAATGTAAATCACTGAAAATCAGTATGGTTATTTAGACAAATGAATTCTAGCTCAAACTGGAAAAAAATCTTTCACAGTTAGGCTGTAATGCAAATGTCCGGTAAGCCAGACACTGAACGTGGATACTTGTGCATATGGTTTTTAGTAAATATATATGGTGCTATCACAACAGAAAGTGTAAAGTTTAAATAATTTTCATTTTTTTATACAGTGTAATATGCATAGCTTTAAAAAATCCAGTTAGATAGTATTTACTGCCCTCACTAGCAAGTCACAAACTTATTAATCAATACCAAAATTGAATATTCAGGGAGGGGTTTTTTTCCTACTCTGTCAGTAATTTTAAACTTGTGATCATAGCTACTGTTTGGGGGATTTCCAGACAACTCAGAGGTTAAAAGAGCACATTTGCAATGAGCACTATCAGTGAAATAATTTGAAAACTCTCCACTAGGTGTAAGTAAATGACAATTAGCCACAGTAGGGCAGACAAACTTGGTTTCTAACAGTAGTGCCTGATAACCTTTTGTATCCTTTACTTACATAAATATCTTTTTTTCCACAACGAAGAGTTCAATAGCTGAGATGCTGCTGAAACACTGGTTGGTGGTCAGAAAGAACATTGCACCCACTCTATAAAAAGTAAAACAGCAAGTTGTTATTAAAAATGTGATGTAAATGTAGTGTTTCCACTCCTGCGTATGTAAATCCAAGTGTAGTGCCTGAAGTTTAGCAGTCTGTGACTTCTCATCCCAAATTCTACAGGAGAAAGCTTGGCTAGAAGTCTGAGCCTGTAACAAGCCTGAATCACAATGGTACAGTCAGTATTTGCTTTTGGCATGCAAGAATAGTAAGTTCTCTGATGCAGTTTTTTTATATAATTTCCTGACACATTAAAAGTTCTCAAATTGAGAGACATTTGTCTGATGGCAAACTGTGAGGAACTGAGTAAGCAACGTGAGAAGTAGTTTTCACTTTTTCCGCTGAAATTTAAGGCACTTCATACCCAATTTGAAACTGGGCCATTTTTAGGTAAATGCCATATATGAAGTGTTTCAGGACTAACAGCCCAGAAGTTTCATAGTTGCAAAATCATGTGTCAGGTCATGCATATACAGCTGTCAAAATGATACATAGACCAGAATAATTTGAAAATCTAGCTTTAGGTGCACCTTCTGACTTACTGCTGGTAAATTCAAGTGTGTGTATATAGAAACAGATGCAAGATTAAAGCTTTCATTTCCTAGGTTTATGTAGCTAAGTCTGCATATTTTAATCTTTATTCTTTTCATCTTGGAAAAATCTTTGTAGGAAATAAGTTGAAGTGCCGTCCTGCTAAATTAAACCTTTTTAATATGATGTCTGCTCTTCAGCATTTTTAGCAGCCTGACTGGCACTGAAAAATGTCATCCTACAGAAGCATCATCACTCATTTCATTTAGACTGCTTGTCCAGCTTCCAGCATGGCAGGGCAGAGCTGCATCCCCCTCTCAGTTCTTCAGGGACCAAGGAACATCCTCACTTCTGAGTCACTAACACAGGCTTGGCCTTACTTACTGATTTGAAGGGAAGCATTTGCTTTAAAGATGTAGAGCTTTAAATCAAATTTTTGAACATCCATTACTCAAACTGACTAACCTGTTCTGTAGTCCAGTGGAGTCCTCTTTAAGTCCAAAGAAAAGGGCACCTACAACCAGTCCCAGAAAAGCCGTAACACACACCTAAATGGAGAAAAAAGAAAAGAAGAGGAAAAGTATCATTCTCATTGCTTCAAAACTTCAGTAGTTTTTTTGTAAATATGTGGGAGGTGAGTGCGGATTGACAAGAAGTATTTTCAGAAAGGACAAAAGCTGCCCAAGCTGGGAAGGGGGTCAATGGGGTGTTAGCAACTTGCAGCTCTGCAGTACTGTGAGTCTCGAGCCATTACATCCTCCAAGAGGTGTCTGACACACAGCAACTCCCCAGTGCCACCTGCTCATGGCAGTGGCCAGCTCCTGCTGCCTCATGTGGTCAAGGCAGCAGAACAGTGAGACAAGAGGGACAGTATGGAAGCTTCAGCTGCTGCTCACTCTGCTGTGGTGATACTGGCAGGAAGCACAATCCTGCAGTGATATCATGGCTTTTCTGTGACCTCCTGTGAGGCCAGATCTTGAGGATCTGCTCCACGAGTGCTGGGAGGATGCTAATACTAGCAATGGGAGGAGGAGGATAGCAGAGGCTTGGTGGGGCAGGTTAGAAAGAGGGATCCCCAGCATCACATGGACCTCACCCAAACTCCTTTCCCCAGGCACAGTTTCAGCCATTCTTAGATGGTGTGATTAAATTAATTAAATTGATGGCAACATTTCTCCTCTTTTATTACTGATAATCTCCACCATTCATTCTCCTTTGGACAGAAAGTGACTCCCCATCTGCTGTCAGTGAAAAGGGTCACTTCAGTTCCAGGGCTGACCACAGCTCTACAGTGCAGTGCTTCTGTGGGGATTTCTCTGCAGCCATCTCAAGGCTACTTTGAGCTGGGCAATAAGTCTTTCCTAACTGCAGGCAGAGGATGACATTTTATTTTCATGCCCCACAATGTCTAATTGCTGGGCTCCATCACGCATCTTATTCTTGAGACTTTTTTTAACAAGATACTACGATTGGGCTGTAGACGTGTTGATATTTGCAGTCTGTAACACAATTTAAATAGCAAAGATAACACTTGGCTCAGGGATGAAGACCGAAATGTGTGCATCACACTTTTTAAACGCTAAACGCAAATGACAAAAATCACAGGAAAACTGATGGTATCAGGCAGTTCTGTCATCTTTAAGCCTGAGCAATGCATGAGTCTTAACACCATAAACCCCTTGATCCATGGTACCCTATCACTAAGATCCTGCCGAAAGGAGCAAATGTCAGGGATAATTTGGCTCCTAAGCCAATTGCAGTGGAAAGAAGGGATCATTTCAAGACCAATTTGGAACAGATTAATGAAAAAAAGGCTTAACAGGCCGTGTACCACTAAAAGAATGCTGGTCAAATCCATCCCTAATGAGGGTGGGGAGATAGAAAAGATTGTGAGAAACAAGTCAGGACCATTAACCTTGGGGTATTAAGGAGATCCTTGAGAGCCTAATTCTTGTCACAAGGTCAAGCTTTTACAAAGCAATTATTAAAGATCTCCATAGTATCAACATACAGACACACACACATATATCAAAGCTTTTTAACCTTGGGGATTCTGGGCTCATTTCCCCTCCACGCTGGCCATTTTTTCACTCATTATAAAAGTCATGATGAAGATAATTTATACCCCTGGATCCAGACCAATTTTTCTGTTGTCTTCTCTAGAATTGCTGCAAAGTTGCTGGTGCTGTGACTGCAGAGTTTGGCCCATGAATTACAGGATTCCTGAGGATTAGTCATTCTGCAGCCAGACATTCTTTATTTCTGAAGGCAATGTACAGCTTTGAAGAAGTTAACACTTTTGGTGTTGATTCTCCTGAAAAAGCAGCACTAACAGGGCCAGTCATGTAGAACATGCTTATCTTTCGTGGTGGGTGTTAGACCCCATTGTGGGTCTTCATCACATCTTATCCAGAAGACATCACCGCCAATATGGACAGCCAAATGACCAAACAGCACACACATTACGAGACTGTGAAAATATTTTTGCACTGGAGCCAACTGCCAGCACTTCACTTTGTACTGAAGGTTAATTAGGTACGCTAGTGTAGTCTGTTAACTTTTCCTGGCAGGGGAGAAGATTGGAGGCCAAACCTCACAGTGCCAAGCCTAGACTATTAGAGTCCACTTTGAAGAATATTCATGAGCAAATACAAGAAACTACTTGGGACATAATGTGCTTCTGGCCAGGAGCAGCAGAATACCCTACTGGAAAAGATCTTGCCTCCTAAAGTCTTTCAGTAGTCCAAAATTAATTACTGAACAGTCCTGCATGCTTCTCATTTGGGAGCATTGAGGACACCTTCTAGGGAATCAGATTCCCAGACCTTGAACACACTTTCTTCAGATGCTTACTACAGTCAAAATATCAAGAGGCAAAACCACCCAGTGACTCATCTAAAAATAGAGGAGTCAAATAAATTCAACATATACCACAAAACAATAGATACAAATAGCGTTACCTGAGCTATGGAAGCTTGAGGGTTTCTTATCATATTTTTAAATGTGCGCCTGGACACCCATTTCAGCTGATGAAGGAAGGAATTGGCATATGTGATTTGTCGGAAAACTGATTTGGTTTTCTTTTTATTTCCCAAAGAAATATTCTCTAATTGTGCTTTTGTTTCTTGGTAGTAGGTAGAGCTGGAGTATTTTTCTGCTAAGTGCTCAGCCAAGGTTTTATCATATTCAGTGCGTTCTTCAGTGCTCTCTGCTGAAAAGATTAAAAAGAAACATGATCGTGCCTGTAAGGGATGGGAAGGTTGTTTAGGAGTTAGGCCAGGGAAGTTATGTTGGGAGGGAGTGTTATTAATGAACCAGAAGAATTAATATGCACATGTAGTTTCAGTGATACATTGCCCTCATAGCACACAGTTCAAAAGAGTTTGTATAAGTAAGACCAAACCTCTGTGCTTGTCTGTGCAACCCGACCCACAGGCAGCAGCTTCACAGCAGACTCACTAGGTAAACCCTTGTCTGCCCATGAAGCTTCAGCATGACAGCAATATAGCTTTTAATCAAAAAGTGACTTTAACACCCGCTTCTCACCCCTCAAGGTTTCTGTAAATGATCTGTTTCACAGATCTGATGAGATAATCCTAGACTTTCCAGACTTTTAAATCCAGGTAATCCTGCATGTGTCTACTTTAGTCATGAAGAAATTTCAGCTGAACCTCCTTTTTTTCTCAACTATAGTCCGATGTGCTTTTTTCAACAACGTCTATTACCAGGTATAATATTTTTTAGACCCTGAAAAATGCATTTTGTAAAACAGTTGCTTTTTTGGTAAAGATATAGTGAAACTGTGTGTTTGACTACATAATATATTCATAATTTCATGTCCCTTTTCAGTTCTGGGAAAAGAGAGTATGCTATTAATGAGTGGTAGCAGAAAGGGATGAAAAAGCATGCTACTGAACGTAGGCAAGATCTGATTTTTTAATTTGGGGATAATTTCTGCCTTACCACAACTTCAGGGAAGCACCAAGTGAACACTGGTCCCCTATCTCTACCCCCTTTTCTCACCTGGCTCAGAGGAAGGAAAACAGTAATTTCCTAACAGATTAACCATTCCATTGGGTAAAAAATACAAGTCATAATTGCATCAAATTATGTCCCTAACTGGAATAATTGTCCTGGTTTATCATCTCTGCTTCTGCAGGACTTCAGTTGGTTTGCCTTGAACATGAAAGCTCTTTCTCTGTGTTGAGAATTACCAAAATAGTTTCTTATACTCCCAGACATTATAATTTCAATACAGGAAAATATTCTTGCACCTTTAACATTTCGTTATTTGAGTGTGACACAAAAGTATGCAGGTCAGTTTATAGATAGCAGTGGCAAATTACTAAATACCTATTTATGAGAGGCAAACTATTCTTGCATAGGCAGGAATGTTTTATATAGTAGAGCTGCATGTGAATTTGGTACTTATTTCAGGTTGTGCTAATTATTTTCCACACATAAACAAAAATGATTTAGGAATTGCGTGTTTGTGGGTTTTTTTCCTTTAAAGCAACATGGATCAGCAGTGCATGACACTTATGCATACAAACAGCCATACACTGTACAACAAAGTTATTGGTTGGTTGACATCTGTGAATGTTGTGTTGGACACCTGGAAAAATACATGTTGTGATAATTTGACTCAGCTCTGCATTTCATACCTGTGTTAATCTCATCAATCTTGTTCATTGCCACAGCGGTGGAGTCTCCATTGATGACGTCCAGGAAAAAGTCAGCAGGGTTGTTGTACGGCTCGCACTGGTAGCCTGTGGTGACAGCAGAACAAGCCCTGAGTGATTGTTGTGTGACTGGACAAAGGCTGTCAAAAACACAGCCACACGTTATGCCCACTGCCCAGCCTGTACCATGGGCAGGGCAGGCTTCAAAAGGTCTGTGCTTTCCCAAGGGATGAATGGCACTGCCAGGCAGCTCCATCAGTGAAAGCAAGGTGACAGCTGGCAATGTGCCTTCCCAGCCCTAGCGTGGGGTTTGGATAGTTAAGATGCACCCAGGAACAGTTCATTTGAGGTCAGCCCTATCATCCAAACCTGCATGTGGGTTAAGAGAAAAAACTCCCAGAGAAATGCTTAGCCTATTAAAACCCTGGGCTTGCCAATACATGCTGTGGCCAACTCTGACCCACAGCTATTGCCATTTTATTCAAGTTAGTGCACACTAAGGGTGTTGCTGCAAAAGTTGTGCTCACCCATGGACTGGAAGTACCCAATGGCATGCTGGGCTGGCCCATGGAACAGCACTCTCCCTGCAGCCAGCAGGGTCAGGTTGTCAAACAGTCGGAATATGGAGTACCGAGGCTGGTGGATGGAGAAGATTATTGTTTTTCCTTGTTTTGACATCCTGAATGTGAGGAACAACACTGGTGTCAGCTTTACAAGTCAATTCAGCCTTTAGATAAAAGAATTCACAAGTTCGGTTAAGCCTTGGTGAAGTTTGATTAACTTGGCATGCCAGAGAGGGGAGGAGGAAGGAAAAAAAAAAAGAGAAAGAAAATATTCAAATTATATTTATAGTGTCCATCTGAGAAAAGAATTCTCACTTTGGAGAGAGAGAATTCATACAGCCTTTTTCCTACCCTCTCTGCAGACTTGGCTCGCTGGTAAACAATTACCTGTCTGATTTCCCTATTTCCTCATTCTAACTGTAATTTAAGTAAAATACAACTCAAGTGTAGCCGAGAGGAGTGTTGAAAATAGGAAGCTGTTTCCAAGGCCATCACCTTTTCAGTAGCAGTAGAACAGCATTAGCAGTGCTGGCATCAAGTCCAGTAGTTGGCTCATCCAAAAACAAGATGGCAGGATCTGTGATGAGCTCCATCCCAATATTGGTCCTTTTCCGCTCTCCTCCGGACACCCCACGAGTGAACTGGGTGCCAACCTGCCACAAAACAAGAAACTTGCCTCATTTGGCCTGATGATAAATCCTTGAGTGAACAGCATCCTACCCACATAGCACTATTTGGGAAGAGTTGTAAGAAATTTTGGCCCTACTCTCTGGAATAGATGTAAATGTTATCTCACACATAGGCTATTTCTTAATGTTAGTATTACTTGAGGTGTTCTCTTTTTCTCCAAACATAGACTACCTTTCCCTTTCCCTGCAATGTAGTAGCACAGGGCAGCATCAGTGCAGTCTGTATAGATCCCCACAGAGAAATGTTATTAGTTATTGTATTACTGAAACAGACTGTTGAAATTAGCCTTTTTTTAATCTGCCATGCTGAGCCATTTGGCTCATTAAATAAATCACTTAATATTTACTCAGGATTTAAGCACCATTTTTACATGCCTTACCTTGGAATCTGCCACTTTGCTCAAACCCAGTTCCTTGATAATCTGATCCACCCGTTCTTTTTTTTCCTGTTCCTTCACTGACTTTGGCAAGCGAAGTGCTGCTGAGAACGTCAGATTTTCTCTTACAGTCAGGGTTCCCATCACCACATCATCCTTCATTAAAAAAAAAAAAGAAGATACTTGGTGGTTGCTTAGCAATTTCTATTTATTCCTCCAAGAACTGCATTTACCTATGTTTTGTGCTGTTCTTGCATGCAGAGGGACAGTAGCAATGGCCAGAGCATGTGATAAGGTGCATCTTCAATGCCTGTGTCATAGCAGTGTTGATTCCATGCACGTCATTGTATTTGACTTAATTCATAAGTAATGCAATATAGGAACATCCTTCATCATGCATGATATCAAAATCCATAAATAGCAAAGTAATTAAAAACTATCCCTTCTGTCTTCTTACCTTATGCAGTTTTTTGGAGGTGTTGAGGGAGAGACTGAAGGGCTGCAGGTACCTAAGGAGCAGCTACATCTCAGGTCATTATCAAAATGTGTTTGTTAAGGCGGCCCCAGCCTACCACAGGTGAGAGCAGGGAGAAAAGAAGGAAGGAAAACAGAGGTTGTGTCCATGTGGGTGAGGGTGAAGGTGTTCCAAACTTGTTTCAGCAAAGGAGGAAGGAGGCTAGGTTTATTAGATATTATCTGCTTGTCTCTTGCAAAGGGAATCTGTTAGATGTAGGAATTCAGTTACGTGTGTTTTGAGATACCCCCTTTCTGTAACATGCTGACCATGCTTTTGTAATTTTTCCAGGTGCACCTCTTACAGGCCTTGATAGACTTACAAGCCCACTGCTGAGCACGAGGAGTGGGGAGGGGAAAGAAATGAAAAGAGGCATATGGTTTTGCTTCTTTTGTCTATCTTCCCAGCCCACCCTGGCAGAACAAAGGTTTTCTCAGAACAGGAGTTAGTGACATTGTCACTGGGCAAGTGGAGGTGCCAGCTGCATATTACCAGAAAACATCATACTTGGAAAATACTCAATGCATATTGATGGCCTACAGCTGTTCCCCCAAATGGAGAACAAGAAGGGATCCAGATCCAAAGCATCTGCTCCCATAGACTGTAGAGCATTAATGAAAGCGACTCAAATACAAAGCACAGTATTTTTCCCAGCAAGGGTAGATGTGTGGAGAGTTGCTACAGCAACAGCCCTGCTTCTTCGATCAAGGCAAGGTACTTGGAACACAGCAGCAACTTTTTACAATAGAATCCATACAGTGATAAAAATTGCCTACCTGTACTACGTACCCAGAGGTACATTTAAAGTTGGCAGGCTGAGGAGCTCCATTGATCAAAATGTCACCAGAAAGCCCATGGGGATCCTTCCTTGCAGCCAAAATGTCAAGTAGCCTAGAGGAAAAGTTAGTTACTTTGTCAGATGAGCATGCAGGAGGTAAAGATCTCTGAACCACAAGCCCAGTTCATGAAACATACAGCTACATAAAAGCATACCACGTTAAACATTTGCAATTTAGAAAATATCCAGCAACTTTGAAGGACTGAGTTTCTTTTGTCCTGGTTTCCTAAGGAAACGAGATCTGTGCAATTTTATGTCCATTTTTTCAAGAATTTGAGCTTTGCTTAGAATGACGCATAAAGATCGTGTTATCAGCAAAGTCTGGACTAAAGCTGAGTTTCCTCTATGTCATATAACCTGTCTTTTTTGAATTCAAGTATTTCTCAGAAACGGGTGAGATTTGCACAGACCTAAAATGAAAGCACGATCTTTCTCTGAAAGTACTGTCCATTACTGCTAAATATGTGCAGTTTCATTTTCTCTTTGGTGTAATCTCTGTGTAGGACAAAGGGGGCACTTACGAAGATTTACCACTGCCAGTGGGTCCCAAAATTGCATTCAGTCCAGGTCTCATGATGCCACTGTAAGACAAAACAGATTTACAAAATAAATAGAGTGCATTTATCTCTTTTACTGTTTCAACTGGTAGGCTGTGTAAGTTATCTGTACAACCACCTTCTGCATCCCATTAATTTTGGACTTAATGAAGCTGCCTGATCACTAGCAAGATTTATGATCAGTCAAACTCCACTTTAATTTTTATTCCTAATTCAAGAAGAACTAGTCTTCATATAATGAAGACAAGACAGAAACATGAGTAAAATGTAAAAAAATCTGTATATATATTTTTACCCCATGGATCTCTGCAAGTGAAGCACACACTCGCTTTAACCATATTCAGTTCTAAAGGTATTATTCTCTTTAGCAGAGAGAATAATGGTCCCTGTAGACAGAACATACTAGGGATTTGTCTTTACTTAAACTGTAGTTGATAGTTTCTCTGTATCTGACATTAAGCCACATGAAACTCAAAAGCCAGATAGAAAATCTTCCAAATGACCAATGTCAGTCAACTGAGTCACCACAACATATGGCTCTTGAGGAATTTAGGAAAGACTTTAAGAGCTCATGTTTAGGAGGTGTGGAAATTGCATGGACAAAGAGCAGAACAGACAGAGCTACACAAAAGGGTGAATATTTATAACAGAAATTGAAGTTAGGGAGCTGAAAGTCACAGGTGACTTGGAATGGCATATTGTATAAGCACTTGCCACTTAGTTTAACTACTGAACTGTGAATGGGCAAACTTTATGCATCGATTATTGAACAAAGGCCATAATGACTTGATTCCTTTACTACAGTAGTGGTCAATGTTGGGGAAAAAAACCAAACAACCCAACAAAAAACCACCAAAAACCCAGAAAACTTTACACTTCTTTAAAATTAACATAACCCTCGCTTATATTACTGTCTTACACATTGTAAGTTAAACTCCCCAAGATTAACCTTTCCAAAGGCCACCTTAGGGTAGGAGACACAACCATCGAGGACAAGCTGTTGGTATCTCAGTCAAACACCACAGCACAGTGGGAGAACTGCCAAGTACTGCAGACTGATCAGAGCTGGCTGGTGTGGCCCTGTGCTGCTAGCAGCCAGGAGGGCTGTACCCCTAGGGCCCGGGGAAATGATGCCCAGCAGCATGAGCTTTCTGATGTACAGGCTCAGCACTAGAGACTGAGGACCACTGGAGCCTAGCAGGAAGCTTAAGCACAGCTGATAGCAAACACAAACATATAATTTTTCTAAATCTTGGTCAAATTTTGTACATTGTGCTTAATGGCTCAGTGATGTGAGCGGACTCAGCTGTCCAGACAGAAATAAAACATTCACGTACTCTAAAGAGATGTTTAAATACGTACTTGACATCTCTCAAAACTTCTTTAGTGGCTGTTTTTCGACAGCACAGGAACCCGGTCTTCATCTTCACACGGTAGCAGATGTTGTGGAAAGTGAGCACGGTCCCTGCCCTGCCAGCTAAGTCTGGCGAGGACGGCCTTCTGCTGGGGATGCCATTTGTATTCGAGTCTGACATCTGAATGCACAGGTGCGGCTGGTCTTCTGCCATCTTTCCTCTGGAAATGGAAAAACAGGTAGGGTAAGATTTGATTAGGTATGGAGAGGAAAGATGCGTCTTTTGGGTCTGCTGTTCGACACTGAACCTATGGGGGGCCTTGCAGATGCCCATCTAGATCTCTCTCTTTTGAATAAAAGTTTATCCTGGGTCCTGTGGGCTGAGACCTTGAGATGAC
The DNA here is from genome assembly GCF_003984885.1 of Neopelma chrysocephalum. Classification (NCBI taxonomy): domain Eukaryota; kingdom Metazoa; phylum Chordata; class Aves; order Passeriformes; family Pipridae; genus Neopelma; species Neopelma chrysocephalum. The sequence goes on from NW_020897750.1 coordinate 173,587, forward strand.
ACAGAGCTGACGAGGAGCTGGGTCTGCCCTATTGCTTCACACCTCACGCGGTGTTAGGATGGTAGAACAGTCTCCCTCCACCCTGACGGTCTGTTGTGGTGCCTTGACCCTGCCTGGCCACCAGATGCCCACCCAGCTGCCCTCTCAGGTGAATGTCTGCTCAGGCACCTGGACCACCCTCTCCCACTCTTTCCTCACTATCCTTGGTGTCTGTACAGCTGTTTCTCTCGTATTTTCCAGCATCAGTGACGTGCTCAGCTTTGCCAGCAGCGGGTCCGCTGGCACCAGCAGAAGGTGGCTGTGTCTGGCAAAGGGCAACCCCATGTTCTTTCTCACAGAAGCCTCCCCCTACAATACCCTCCCTGTGGCAGCACCTGGCCACAGGCACCAGCTGTGTCTGTTCTCCAGGTATGTGGAAGTAGGTACGTCTTACAGTGGCACTAGCACAAAATTATGCCCTTTCTGGAGGGCTGCCCCTGGCAGAAAGGCCCGTACTTAAACTGCACCCTTGTTGGAAACCACGGGTACAACAGGTGACTCACCAAAAGATCTGTTCAAAATTACTGAGGTCCAAAAGGACCTGGTCTTCTGCCCCTCCTCTTTTTGAATGTGCTTAGAGTCGGCCCATTAGGTACTCTTTAAAAGGGATGGTCTGAAAGTAAAGACATGCTTCCCATCTCTAGTGCTCCAGTGCAATGTTAACAAAATCTAAAAATTGCTGGGTTATTTTTTTAATCAAAATAATTTTGCCAAGGCTATAGGAACATGGGAGCTGCCATGTGATTCCAAGTAATTCTCTTCCTTGGATTTGATTTCCACATGAAAACTAGAAAGTAGCTGTGGGATAACTAAAGTTATCTCACCTCCCTTGACCTGCCTGTGAGCGATCCACTTGCACAGTGGGGCATCCCTGGCTATCCCCGTGCATGCAGACCTTTGTCCCCTTTGTGCTTCCTAAGTAGCACAGCGTCATTCAGGGGAGAGGTAGGATCTTCATATATCATGTTGACTCATCAGAGTCTAATTACTTTAATTGCCACTATAGGAATTGTTAGTAATGCACCAGTTAATGGGAATTGAGAGGGTAGATGAGCAGCTAGGAGCTCTGTAATGATCAGTCCCATACCTCAGCACAGTTACACTGCTTCCAGCAAGAAAGAAGGCAAATCATGAGACCATTTCAGACATGTTGAATGAATTTGAGAGCAGTTAATTAAAAAAAAAAAAGTTGTTTAATCTAACAGAGACATACTGTCACATAACAAACCAAGCCCTTATCTTGTCAGTTTGCTAAGGTTGCTTGGCAGACAGCTGAACTCAGCTGAACTCTCCTTTGTGGCTATCAACACAGTGAGTCCACTGGAAGTCCTGCATTCAGCAGGAGGCCTATCTACATGTAAAGGCTGGTTCATCTGTCTCCCAGCGATGCTACTCCAAATCTAGCCCAAGCTTGCCTCTTCTGACAAAGCCACAGTCTTCTGTGCTGGTCTTAATGTTTTAGTAACCAGTCATCTTGGACCAGTGCAAAGAAATTGTGTTCCAAATATTATTATAATGGAACTAGCTTTAATTTAAGCTAAAATGGATTTTGAGTAAATTGAACATCAATTAAATGCGCAACAATTGAAGTCGAGAGGCCTTTTACTGCCTGCACTCTACTTATGCCAGAGAAGACTTACCTACCTGCAGGAGGGCAGCTAATTTCATAAGGCTATTTATAGAGTAGTTTCTGGGCTAATCTGGCTGGACATCAATCATTGCCATTTGAAAAGATGCTTTCTAAGGTAACTTAGAGATGTGTGTTCAGAACTGCAGTGGAAACTTTTCACTTAAAGGCTCACCACGCGCTGAGCAGATGTTTGCTGAGCAAGGTGACAACCCCAAAGACAACAACACAGGTAGATATTACAAAATCCCTTAGACTGCTGGATAACCAGACAGCAAAATGAGAGTGCAGAATTCTTCAGGAAACAGTGTGACTCTGAGTTTGAGATATCACTGTATCTATAAGGTATCTAGATCAGTATGTTGCTTGATCGCATTTTTTTCTCAGCTTTACTCATGTAATGTTATGAACAAACGGGGAAGAGTGAGGTGGAGTCTGACTTCAAGCATTATCAACAAAATAGTTAAATTCTTCTTTGTTTCATTTGGTCTTGTTGAGGTTTTTTCTGAAGACCAGCACAAAAACCTAGCTCAGCATCTGCACTGAAATTTCAGACATGCTTTTTAGAAAACAAACTTTTCTTTTAAGAATTAAATAGATTCAATCATCCAGACTGAACTAGACAGGCAGACAGTAAGCACAGAATCAGAAACTGTCCTCATAAATACATGAGCACACTGCTTTCACAATGTCATTCTTAAGAACATAGAGTATGTCAAAGTCAAATTTAATTTACCAATAAAGTTATGATGAGATTGTACACATCCTTGCAAAGACGTGTGCAGAAGCTATACAAATAAAATACCTATGAGAAGAATCACACCTGTCCATAGCAGACAGTCCTCCAGTGGCTATTTAATAAAACTGTCGACGGGAAACTTCCCGTTGAGGAAGGCCCAAGCCCACTGATTGCCCAAATCTGCCAGAGAAAAACAGTGTGTTTTTGTTGTCCCTTGGGAAGCCATTGGCTACCAGCAGCTCTGAGAAGAGGCCGGATTCAGGTCTTGCTGGACCTCTGGTGTAAAATGGCACAGCCCTTTGTGTCTGCAGTGTGCTTGTGCTACTTGGAGGGACAGGGTGGGGTGCTGTAAGGGGAACACCTGGGAGGTAGATTTATCAAAGTAAACCAAATCTATTTCAGATGTTTGGTTAATACTGAAAATAGCATTTTACACTTCCAGAGCTTCTAGAATTTATTGCAGAAAGAAATCGCAGAATACTCATTCTCTTAAAGCTTGAGTGGTTACTTATGCTGTGTGAAATCTGTGTCAGCCGCTCTTTCTCAAAGGTGCACAACCATTGCAAGGTCTCCATCACAGCAGCTCCTGGGGATGGCAGAGCGAGAGAGCTCTAGACGTGCTGGTGGGAAGGGGCCTGGGGAAGTCCCCTAACCCAGCTTCTCCCTCTGAGCCGGACTGTCAACAACACACAATCGGATCAGCTGTGGCTTTGTCTGGTTGATTTTTGGAAACCTCTGAGTGGTGATTTGGATCTCGGCTAACAGTGTCCTGGAAGAAGACGAAGTGCTAACAGCAGAAATGATGCCCATGTGCTAAAATTAGGCATTTGATTTGCTTTTATTTTTTGGAGACCTGTTTTTCTCTGTGGGGTGAGGAGTTGCAGTGACATAACCAGTTTGGTATTTTACAAACCAACCTTTCCATTTCTGATCTAGCAATAAACTTCACCAGAAGAATATAGGGGCATGCCCCTTTACAGCTGATATAGTTGTCAGCTGTTTGCAATTGCTCCTTAGGAATGGAATTTTTAAAATATTGCAATTTTTAATTGTTTAAAAAATAATGTGTTTAATGTGACACAGTCATGAAATATTTTAGTTACAGGATGTGCAGGAAAAAGAAACAATCATGATGACTGTTAATCAAATCAGTTTCTATGCAAACTAAAATTCTCTGAATGAAGTTTCCTAGATTTCATTGCCAATAGCTTGCAAATATTTACTTTTGATCGGAAATGAGCAGTAGATTCAATGACAATATATACTGCCTGCTGTATTCAGAAATATTTGTTATTAGGATAATTTGTTTCATATCCTTATATCAACCCTGGGTATAATGCATTTTTTCATCAACAAAATAAAAAATTTATGAACTCTGGGAATTTTACAAATTTCATTTCTTTTGCTGTATAGTTCTAAAATATTTTCATATTTGCCACTGCTTTCAACATAATTTCAGTTCAAGCCTAATAGAAAATACTCTTCTTCAGAGATATTTAGTCTCAGAAAATTTTGTCAGAAAACAAAGCACGGGATCTAGAGATTTAACCTTTTATTAATGGCAAAATGAAACTACCTTATTTAAAATTACCATAAAATCTCTTTGCCCATTGTTTTCATGCACAGAAAACGAAACGCTCAGTACAGTCACTTTCCTGTGTGTTCTTCTGAGACTTGTAAAGTACAAAGTCTCATTTTTCCTACATACACAGGAGACACTAAACAAAAACATTGACTAATAACAAAATGTGCTAGAAAGTTCCATTGACTTAAACCCACTTGAACCACAACAATACCATATCTGGAGTCTTTCAAACAATTCCAGTAAACCTATTTGTATGCCTTAAGATATATTGTCTATATAAAAAGCCAAGTAACATTCATTCCTGTCAGTCTGCCTGCAAAGCTTTTGGCACAGGAGTGATTTGCAGTACAAATAGAAAAAAAAAAACCAATTCTAAAAAACAATACTATAGGAGGGGTACTAAAATTATGAATAGCAAAATTCAGAAGTGCATTTTTTAAAATGCAGGCAGTTATTCAAAGTATTTTATCTCTATAGAGAATAAGCACTGAAATTACTTAGAGGAAGAGTTTTAGAGACACAAGCACCTTTCAGCAGAGTTTTCTAAAGGAAGCTGCCTCAAACCCTTTTTAAAAATAGTCCCTTTTCCTTTTTTCTGGATACTTGAACATGCCAGAGAAACCACACTGAAGTATGCTATTATTTCTCTCATTTTTAATTGGTACAAAGTTTAGTTTTGCACCCTGCAAGCTAAAACAATACAGTATGTGCGTTTTGGACTTTGGATACATATAAATTCACAGTCATTGTACGTATACCTTGTTTTCCTCTTTAATTGCATGTGTTTACAGGGGCATAGACTGGCCAGAGAATGGATGTGGGGATGCAAAGTGGGCAGCACAGCCTAGTACAGCCAGCCCAGGACCACAGAAGTCCTCTTTCTCAGGAACACGTGTAGGAAATTAAAACCACTTGAGTAAATAAGGATAATACGGTTCAGGCAATCTGTAAGTTAATTGCCAACCGACTTACTAGGGATTTGTAACCTACCTTCCATGAAAAGAGCCCTGTGTGTTCATTGGGGACCGAGCAAGCAGCGCACTGTGCGTGCAAGCATTTGCAGGCGCGCTGTCGGCAGCGCGTTAACATGCACGAGGGGACCCCGAGTATGGCAGTTCCTGCAAAATAGTCTAACTTTTCACCTTTTTCCTGGTTTTAGTTTAAGCCTTGGAGCTTTCCACCCCCCCATCTATAAAACATATTTTCATTGATTTCTTCCCTTCTCACTTAAAATCCCCTGAAAAGCTGGGAGAAGGTAGGCGAGCGTTTCACTGTGTTTTCCTTGGCTGTTGGAGGAAAACAGCTGCTGAATATAATTCCACAGCGATGGCAGCGTAAGCAATTTGTGGGCGAGGAAGCAAACCACTACAGCGAACTAAATCTATCTCAATAAAAGGGCTGAACTGCTGCTACCGACTCACTTACCAGCAGCAGGTCTGGGTCAGTGCTGCAGGGCTGCTGAGGAGGCGGCAGAAGCGGTGGAAGTGACACAGGATCCAGGGAAGAGACGAGCCTGGTGTGTAGGAGCACAGCCCCCGACGGCGTGCTCAGCTTGCAGAGCAGGGCAGTCCCACCCGTGTCATCACATCTGCTGCAGAACGGCTGCGAGCTGGGAGCTGGGATACCCGCGCTCCGTCACCCAGGGGAGTCTCCACCCTCTCCCTCCACGCTGGGGAAGCCAGAGGGCTTTGTGGGGAGGGCAGGGCCAAGGACGAGCCTCAATTTCACCTTTCCTTCTTTCAGCTGAACAAGTCGTAAGCTGCAGCACAGCACCTCGTCGGGAGCTGGCCCAGCCCAGCTGTGTCGGTAGCGCTGGCATCTGAATGAAGTAAAGCATCTCCACCTGCCTGAGGCTCGCAGCGATGGCCGGGGCTGGCAGAGCTGCCAGGGTGGGATGAATGCTAGCGTGGAATGTCGGAAAAGGCTCAGCTGGTTGCGAAGCCTTCTCCCCCAGTGTCCTGTGGATGGGTACTATGTTTTCCTTCAGTTCCAAATGCCTGCAATAGTGCAAAGGCTTTTCTGAGCCCATCAGAGTGGGGTTTTCACAGGGTATGTGTGCGTGTCATTGATGTCATTATGGAAGGAACCAAAGCTGAGGCAGCCTTTGTTATACAAGGTAGGGGCACTGGTCCCCAGGTGAGGCTACTGGGCAGCGCAGGCCACAGCTTTCCAAGAGCTGTGCTAACATTTGGAGCAGTACTTCTCCCATGTGCTCCCTGACACAGTTTTGCTTTCCAGGACAGTGGTAGCTTCTGAGCCCAATAACCCCAAAGATGAGGTTGTCCAGGTTCTGGGGGATACTGAAGGAATTCCTTCCGTGCAGTTGGCCAGTGTCCCAGGTACCATCCCACTCGAGGCTCTGCCAGCGCTTTGACAGGAGCACGAGCCCACGCAGTCACAATCATTCTTCTTGGCAGACAATGCAGAAGAGTACAAGTTACAGATGGTTTCCAGTTAAAATCATGACTTTTATGCTCTCTCTTTCCTAGTGATACTCATCGCTATTTAGTGAACACCAAGGCAGCCTGTAAAAGCTATCCAGGACAGAACACCACCAGGCCATATTTAGCTGGCTGAAACCTCGGATAAGTAAGCATTTCATTGTTCAGGAATCATGCTCCCAGGATCTTTCCTTTGTCAATAATTTAATAATAATTAACCCTGTACTCAACACTTGCATAAGACTTATAAGCATGCCAGCAGCTAGTGAAGACCATTGCATAGTCCCAGTAGCATTTGAGAAGGTGCACATGTGACCAAATAGATGGAAAACACTGTTATCTCATTCAGGGAGCATATCTACAGCTTGGCCCCGAAACCTCAGCAGACCATTCATAGTATCAGATTTGGGCTATTCCCAGGCAACTTGGAGCAGGACTCAAAGGTGTACTAAGTAAGTTTGCCAACAATACTAGATTGAGAGGAGCTGTTGACTGCTTCAAAAGCAGAGAGGCCCTGCAGAGACACCTTGATAAATTAGAGGGCTGGGCAATCAAAAACTGCCTGAAGTTTAACAAAGTGCCAGATTCTGCACCTTGGACAGGGCAACCCTGGATGTGCAGACAGACTGGGAACAAGAGGCTGGAGAGCAGCACTGTAGAAAGGGCCCTGGGGGTTCTGGTTAAGGCCAAGTTGGATATCAGTCAGCAGTGCCCTGGCAGCCAGGAGAGCCAACCGTGTCCTGGGGGGCATCAGGCAAAGCATCACCAGCCGAGCGAGGGAGGGGATTGTCCCGCTCTGCTCTGCACTGGGGTGACCTCATCTCAAACATTGTGCCAGTTTTGGGTGCCACAATATAGGAAAGATATTAAGCCATTAGAGAGTGTCCAAAGGAAGGCAACAAGGATGGTGAAGGGCTTAGAGGAGAAGCCATATGAGGAACGGCTGAGGGCGCTTGATCTGTTCAGCCTGGAGAAGAGAAGACTGAGGGGAGACCTAATCAGGGTCTGCCAGTTTCTCACGAGTGGAAGCAGAGGGAGAGGCACCAATCTCTCGTCTTTTGTGACAAGTGACAGGACTCAAGGAAAGGGTATATGAAGCTATGTCATGGGAACTTCAGGTTGGATATTAGGAAATGGTTCTTCACCCAGAGGGTGGTTGGGCACTGGAACAGGGTCCCCAGGGAAGTGGTCACAACACCAAGCCTGACAGAGTTCAAGAATTGTTCGGACAATGCTCTCAGGTACATGGGTGTGATTCTTGGGGTTGTCCTGTGCAAGGCCAGGAGCTGGACTTCAATGATCCTTATGGGTCCCTTCCAACTCAGGATATTCTGTGATTCTCTAAATCAGAAAAAAACAAAGCATTTGCACAGGATACAGTGAGAGGCAACTGTTGCTCTCAGCATTACTGGCACTCATGCTGAAACAAAACAAACAACAACAAAAAAGGAGATGGAAAACTATAGTTTTGTTTGCACAGATATTTGCTTTACAGTTAAAACCCAATATGATTTGGGATTTTTTTAATTGTGGGCACAGGTATCCTTGAGGTCACTTCCGAGTGGGTCAAGTCACAGTTGTTCCTGTCTTCAGACATGGAGTAGACTGTCTGAAGGAAAGCCCCAGCTAATGCTTGGAGTCTGAAACAGTGAGTGACAGGAATTCAACATGTCTTTCTGCAGTTGCGGGAAGTGGCCAGGAGTTATTTAATTTCACTGGGATGTTTTCGCTCTTAGACATGTTTACTAGTGAAGGTGAAGGGACTGTGTTATCAACCCTGCTACCTGCTGAGAGTTGAATGATCTTGTGTGAAGATAATACAGAGCTATCTACATTCAAATTAGTAATAAAGGAAATACAGTGCAGGAACATGACTCCTCAGTGATAAGATTACAAATTTCATTGGAAAGAGACAGTGCAGACTTTGGCATCTCATCAGCTTTGCTACTAGAGGGTTCCCAGGGGGATCAGGTGAACCCAGGGTTCATGTCCTGCTGCAGGGCTCGAAACCTGTGCCCTCAGAATTGAGTGCAAAACTCAGTAATAAATTCTACTCTAACAAATTATTTTCTATCTTACTGTCTCCAAGGCCATGCTTGCCCCAGGTGCATATTTGTCAGACAAGAATGCATGACAAATATTCATAAATTTTTCCTCATCTATCTTCAGACTAACCTATGGTGTATCAAAATTACTTGTTAGTAACTGATTAAACATGTTCAACCTTTCACACTTGTGTTTTATGCTTGCTCAGATGTGTGGCACACCCATATCATACAGCTGACCTTTGGTCAGTTCACAATATAACATCCCTGAGATGTTATACACATCATAAGAAAGCTATCTCCTTATCAGACAATGCTTCCAAACAGCTTGCATGTGCTGTTTAAATATTAAATCTGACAGAAGGTCACCACCAGCTGTCCGTTAACTGAGACAGAACCTGGAATCTGTGCAGCTGCCACACCTGCCTTCTTTGTTTAGAGGTGAACAAGGCTGTGCACCTTCACCCCAGCTCTGGGAGGCAACGTTTAAAAACATAATAAAAATTTATTAGAAAGAGGAGAAAATAACAAGTCTTATTTGAGTAATTGTCATTGAAAGACCTGAAGTAAACCTTGAGGGAGGCCTGTGGAGGTTGAATCTAATGTTGCTCAATATGATGCTCACCAGGAATTTTCCTGAGCTGCAAACCAGGCTGGCACGATACTGTACAGTACTTCCAGCTTGGCATCAGATGCAAATCTCTCAGGCGTCCTTTTGGTCTGTCCCATTAGCCCTAAAAATAACATGACCGTCCTCTCCCCTGTAAGGCTTAATATTCCCACATCGAAATATTTCAACCATGCCCCAGAAAGTACCAGTTAAATCACCACGATGTTAACATCACACATTTTACTTGAGTGGCAGGTTCCCCAGCAGGTTTCCTGCTGCATAGAGTGAGCTGCTTTTCAGCCCTCCTGAATTTAGGGTTAGAGCTATACTCCTCTGCAACTCTGCTTTGTCTTACGGGTGTCTTGCCTCTACCTTTCTTTTTAGGCTGAAGCCTGGCTCACTTAAAAATTAACATACCCAGGAAAGATCTAAGAGCTCTCTGTTTCCTATCAGTGAACACAACGGTCCCTAGGGCTGCTACCACCAGCTCCTTCTAACAACAGCTCTCCGTGTCCACTGTCGTACTTTCCTTCCCAGCTCTCTGATTTCTTTGAGACAGTAAGTCCCAGGGAGGGAGTTGAAGCACCACAGTGGCAAGCACTGCACCCACTGTGAAATGTCCTGAACACAATTACGTAGAAGAGCAAAGAAAACTTGATAGATACCCTCAGAGTTTTTACATCCATTCATCGCTGTTCTAATACATACAAGGGACTGACACGTTTTCCTTCTCACTGTTAAATTGCTGTGATCTTGTACCTGGGCAGAAATGTGTTGTCGTGGGGGCATTGCCTGTGGGCAAACAGCAGCAGCAGGGCATTATTGAAGAACACTTTCTCCTTCCTAGGCGGGATATCTCGCATCCTTCTTCCCTGATGCCCTCTAGTGACTGACACTCTGCTCTCCTGGCTCACGGAGGATTCCTAAAACACACTGCTGCTCAGGGGCCAGGCCCAGAGGAAGAAAAGAGGTATCATCGAGTTTAGCCATTAGTAACAGTGTGGGATATGAAACTGGGTGGTCTGGTTTACTTTCCTGTACTTCATGCAGGCAGCAGTACCACTGCTCTGCCCCAGGTGAAACAAAAACAAAGCAGTGACAAAAGTGCTTCTTGAAAATGTAGAGAATCACTTTGGAAAAGTAGGAAGGCTGTTTCAGGAGGGGCTTGCATTAGCTGTGCTTTTACCACCACCCAGCACATTAATACTCACACTGCATTAGCCTTGAATTAAGAGCGTGCCTGATCTGCTGATTGGGGTCATGCCCTTATATACTCTCTGGCAAACGACCTCTGCTCTCTGACTCACAGA